>NW_010122644.1:1324-1841 GCF_000699245.1 Pterocles gutturalis | reverse complement strand
TTGTTGCCTTCGAGAAGCTTGTAAAAATCTGCGAGCGTGTGCTTCTCTGGCCCCTCGCTTTAGTGCTGATGTTAGGAATTTAGACTCTGCTTCCCAAGCAGCATTCGCAGGAGCGAGGTGACTTTATCGTGACGGGTCTCCGGAAACAAAACGCCTCCGTTAGTTTTTTTTTTAATAATATCTTTTCTTTCCTCTCCATCATTCCTGCCTCACCCCCACCACGCTGTAAAACCGCAGGAAATCGCTTGTTCCCGGATCAGCAGAGTGACCTCCATCCCCAGACCCCCCTGCACCCCCTCAGCAGAGACTGGTGAAGGTGGGTTTGATCCCAGTTTGGAGAACTGGTTTCTCCCACGGTCCTTTGAGACCCTCAGGGGACAGTCCCCATGAGCGCACCGGGCTCTCCGGCTCCTCCTGGAATTTTTGGGCTGCCTCAGCTCATCACAGCTCTGCTCAGGTGGGGTGTCCCCTGCCGGGGGTCTGCCCGCCTTGGGGACAGGTCCCTGGGAGGTGACCA
>NW_010122644.1:0-1255 GCF_000699245.1 Pterocles gutturalis | reverse complement strand
CTCGTGTCCGACCCAGGGGTGGCCAGGGAGCCCGTGGGGAGCCGAGAGCAGCCCCAGCCCCTGTCCCGGCTGGGGACCGACCCCGGAGCAGGTCACTGCATCCCGCCGTGCGTGCACGCTCGTCTGCTTGGGAGCCCCGTGCCACAGCAGCGTCCCTGATCTTTTTTTTTTCCCCCCGTTAGGTTAGCTGGAAATCCTCAGATTCTCCGTTTTTTCCAGAGTTTGCATGCTCAGACCTCACAGAGGAGGGGTTCTCTGTTCCGGAGGGGTGTCCGTGCGCGTGCAGGTGGGACGGCCGGGAGACGTGGCCGGAGAGGCGCGAGGAGGTGGAGGAGGATGCGGTGTGGTTGCAGAGCGTGAGAGCTTCGGAAAAGTGGCTTTGCTTCGGTTTGAGGGGCAAGGAGCACGGCGGGAGGGACGAGCATCCCCTGCCCTGCCTCCGTGCCCGCTGGTGCTGGATTCATCCAGGTTGTTGGAATGGTTGGTGATGTTTTTGTGTTGCAGTAAATGCCTGAGGTGATGTGTAGGGTTGGGGTATTTTTTTTTTCCTGGAGAACAAACCCACACGTAATGCTCCCCCAGACCATGATCTCTGTGTCGATTTGTACGTTGTGTGCTTGGGGACCTTTTGGGGTTTTTTTTTTTTCTAATTGGAGGGAAATAATTTTTGTGAGACGCTGGATTGAGACGCCCCGGGGTCGGTCGGTCGGTGCGTGGCAGACAGTCCGAGGCTGCCCAGGGCTTTTAGTTTCTCGCCTGTATTTTATTTAAATGAACTGATGCCTAGCCAGGCTCACCCGGAGTCAGTGCCTGAAGCTTTTTGTAGCCGTGATATCCCAGAAGAGAACCAGCCAAGTCCTGAAAGATGCGCTCTTATAGAGCGGCCATAGTATCTGTCCAAATATTTGCTTCCATTTTCAAAAGATAAAAGTCATTGATTATAAACTGCCTCTGGTTTCCTTTTTTTTTTAAAACTCCCCTTGGTTTCCTTTTTTTTTTTTCCCCCCTCCCACTTTCTGCGTCCTGCACCCACCTCTGTCTGCTTTAGGTTTTGTCAATAACCAGGTTATGAAATGATGGAAGTGATGGAGACCCCCGCGGGGTCTGTCCCCTGGGACCCCTCCCACTTTCTGCTCCATCCCCGTCTTTTTTTTTGGGGACTGACCCCCGGGCTGGGCTGGGTGCGGGATGGCACGGACCAGCCGGGGGGTCTCGGGGCAGCGGGGACGGGGGTGACATCAGGAAGGATCAGCAT
>NW_010122643.1:36730-47957 GCF_000699245.1 Pterocles gutturalis | reverse complement strand
GCTCAGCCGGTCCATGCCATGTGTGAGCCCTGCAGCTCAGCCGGTCCATGCCGCTCACAGGTGTCTCCCCAAAGGAAGGGGGCTGGCGGGGTTGGGTTTCTCCCCTGGTGCTACACAAACCCAGGAAGATGGGCCGTGATCAGCAACACCCTGTGGCAGCACTATCTGCAGATTCTGGGAGCCGTTGCTGGTGTGCGCAGTGACCAAGCGGCTCCTCTCTGCTTGTGCCAGTGTGGCCGCGCCGGGGGTTTCCAGCATGGGGTGCCATCCTTCGGCGTGGAGGCACACGCTCCCCTGTGCACAACAGCTCTGTGGGCTGCAATGACAGCAGGGAGGGAGTAACCTGCTTCAAGGGGAGGCGTGTGGTCCAGATCTGTGGTGGCAAACGTTCCTCTGGGGCGTTTGCCTTCTGCCTAGGGGCCATCTGCGAGCTGTGCCCCCGGAGGCCTCTCTGCAGTGCCAACGTAGGAAGGAGCGATGTGTCTGGGGACAGGGGCTGGGCAGCGCTTTACACCTGGTTTTCTGATGGAGGAAAAAGCAGGCTAGAAACACTTGGAGGAGGAGATATTAAACAGAGTGGAGAGGTGCTATAATGGCCTTCATTGCCCTCCTGGCCTCTCTGAACCTCAGGAAACTTTAAATGTGTTTCAATTGCCCAAGCATGCTGTTGTCCTCCCTTCAGCAGCTGTGTAGGTTTGTTGCACTTCAGGTCGCTCAGTAGCATACCCGTAACCCCACTGACCCATCACGGGAATACTGTCGGGGTGGGTGAGCAAGCGGGGAAGAGTGTAGGGGAACGAGAAGGTGTTGAATTAGGATTTGACTTCCAGGACATGAAGCTTTTCCCTTAAGAGACCGGAAGAAGAAGGCCTTGCCCTTAAGCAAAATGGAAGAGGAGGTGATGGAGGACCTGAGATGGCCGAAGGAGAACTGATTGGAATGTAAATGAGGGAACGAATCTGCTAGAAAGTAGTGTGTTGTTTTTAGTTAATAGCCAATAAGAAGTTCTGTAGGTGATGTATTCACAGTATTAAAAGACTATAAAAGTAGTTGTAAAAGAGCAAAAAAGTGATTCTTCTTCACTACCTGCAGGAGTTCGCTCTTTTACCCCACCACAGAAGAGAAAGGGAATTCTTTGGGTAGGTTGTACCTGGCACCGTGGAGCTGCCAGATGCATGGCACACTCTGTTCGGGTCCTTGCAGCTGGAGCCGGTGCGAGGCTGTGCCAGGACCCCCATCCCACCAAGGAGTGGGCATGGCACACCATGCCATTTTGAGAGGCACCCGTGTGCTCCTGCAAAGGGTCTCCGTGACAGATCCTTAAGCAGAGGACATAGTCATAGGTTTGTGTCCGAGGGACCATTGAACCTGTTCTCATTTTCTAAGCGTCCGGGGTGGATGCTGAGGGAAGAAAATACCAAGGAGGTTTTAAATGAAGGCTTTATCGGGAAAGTTTCGTTAATGTTTTCTGTTTTTATAAATACATATGTGAAACTTCGAGGGGGGGAGGAGTGTCTTAAGCTCTTTAAATGTCTTTAAATAAATCTAGGCACCTATATTTGTGCTGTACTTTTATATTGCCTATGATTTATAAAATTAGATTGTATTCAGGCAAGGTCACTTCCCTGGTAATGTTCTTGTGGGCTTATTGACAGTAGGTACATTTGAAATGATGCTACAAGGGGACAGTGCTACCAGATGAATATATCAGGCGTGTTTAAAAACCAGGGCTGTTCTTAATGTCTGAAGTCCAGCCATGCCTTGAGCTCCTTGTGCGAGGACGTGACTCGCTGAATGTGCCTTGGCAAAACACATATTTGACATCTGCAACTGCAAATATTTTGACTTCTGAGAAGCCAGGCTGCTGCTTCAATAATGATATCCGGGATTTGGGGTACATGGATTCCTGTGTATCTGCTGCCTCAGCTGCTCTGCTGCAGCCTGGCACTGAACTTGGACCAGGGCTTCCTCGACAGCTTGTGTTGAGTTACACCTGGCTCTCCTCAGGTCATTCTGGTCTTGGTTTAACCAGTGGAACTAATGATGCGCGGTAGAAGCAGTATCAATTTAGCTTGCCTAACACACAGTGGCTATGGAGAGCGAAAGCAGGCGGTTTTGGTTTGTGGAAAAACATCTGATTATTGTAAAGTGTTTTTTTTCCACCTCCTTTTCTGTCGGAGACAAAATAGTTAACTGTAATTTCCATGTTTCCATTTGTGTTCCTTGCATAGAAAGGAACTATTTTGATTTTTGCCAGATAAGTAATTGAAGTGCTTGTTAAATAATTTTTCTTACGATTTTTCTGAAAGTTATTTGCTTTGATGGGCTCTAATGGGTGTCCATTCTAATGTTCTCTTTACTGCCATCCAGATGTGCCTTTTTTCTCAGTACCTGATACTTTTTGATGAACACTGTTGACATCTGTATGTCTCTCTTACATTATAAACTATGGATTTCTCAGTGAAAATCAATTGATTTTAAATGTAATGCAAGAAGTGTTTTGCTTAACATAGGGAGGTTTGAATAGTGCTTTCTGAAGTCAATGGCCAGAATTCCCTTTTTAGTTCTGTCCTCCAGTGAAGCTGGCATGCTGGGAGGGCTGCTGCTGCATGCCAGCCCCGACAGGAATGAGCTCTGGGTATGAAGAGGAAAACCAAATCTCAGTAGTGCTGCTGGACTGAAAACTAGCAATGGTAGATGAACAGTTCTGCAGGTTTATTTCACTGACTTAGGTTAAATCGAATTAGATTCTTCTCTGAGCAAGCTGTAAAGAGTTATTGTCTTGTCCTTGAGGAGACAGAAAGACCACCTGCAAAAGGCTGGTGTCAGAGAAATATTATCCTGAAGGGTACGATAGCTACAGTTGACGGAAAGTGTATTTATTGTCCTGGGCCATGGAATACCAATTAGATCTCTTGGCACGCAGTGATATTTGCAGAGGCATTAAGTGTTCACCTGCCACATGCTGCTAATTTAAAATAAAGAAGCGTTCCCTTCTCATTTTGAAAGATAAACATCCTAGAGAAACACATGATTGGGGGGAATGAAGAAGTAATTTGTTTGATTTGAAGGTGTAATGTTCCATGTAAAGTAAATATCCTAAATGAGTGATTGCACACTGGTCTTTAAAGCTGGGGGGGATTTTTTACTGTTGGCTTCAGTGTGGGAACGGTTCCCATAAAGCTGACTGATAATGAAAACCTCTCTTGTAAAGTCGTGATGCTGGGGGGTCCGGGTGTGGGAGAAGCAGCAGTAATTTGGGGAATTGGCACTGTTGATGGATGATATGATGCACTTTCTTTCTTCAATTTGGACATGAAACTGGCTATTTTAGAAATTGAAAAAGTTTGTTACCCACAGTGATCTCCAAATATCTTGTGGAGTGAGGCTTCTGTGGGCACATGCCCATCATGAAATGGCCTCTGTGTTGCACTGCCCTCTGAGAGCTCCCGTGGTGGCTGGCTGACCACATCCAAATGGGACCGTGCTGCCAGAGCCGGGGCTTGCCTGGGGCACACTGGCACCCCACACAGGTGGGGTCTCTTTCCTGCTCTCTTTCCATTATTGTTAACAAGGAATATTTGGCAGGCATCTGTCTGTGGGGCAGGAAGCGGGGTTTTGTAATGGAGAGGTGCTGCTCCCACCAGCCAAGAACTTGGTCCTTTTCCGGAGCTCGTAAACATGCCGTCCCTCTGGGTGAGTGACTTACCAAGCAAGAAACCTGTATATGGTATTCCCCACCGAGGAAGAAACATGTGTATGGTATTCTCCACCATGGCATGCCTTAATAATTATTTTTTTCCTGTCCTGAGAGTTAAATTGCCCTAGGCAAAGGGACAGGAGGACCATCCCTGTTACTGTCACCATTAGAGCAGCGTGGCAGTGCTGTAAAGCTGCCTGTTGAATCCCTCCCTTCCTCTCCTGGTGCGTTGGTGTTGAGGACAATCCCTGAACATGCGTGTTTGAGGCTGCTCCTGCTCTGGACAGGAGCACAGCAGCGGGCAGAGGCTCGCTCCTTGGGAAAACTGCTGCTCAGCCCTGGGGTGCTGCTGGCATTCTGCTCCGCGCTGCAGCCATAGCTGTTAGCGTGTCCTTAACTGCACGGCTCACCTGCTCCACATGCCCCGGAGCAGATTTGTCATCGCCTCTGTCGTACTTGCTAATGTAAAGTGGTGCATTAGAGCTGAGCTCTGACAGCTCCAAACATGCACTTTTTTCAGGATCATGCCCTCTTGTGGGCTGGTCCTGGACTGGAGCCATGCAGGCATCTTGCTGGGATGGCAGGAGGTAGGGATGGCAAGCCGTGACAGCACGGGGCACCGCTTGCCTTGGGTCTCGGTGGCTGATGGTGGCCGTGGGATTCCACAGGTGCCTGCGGAGCGTCTGCAGTGAGCGACAGCTGCTTTGTAATTAGGGCAGCAGGGGAGGCGGTGTGCTGCTATGCAGAGCTGCCCTCCAAAAACAACATGGGACCTCAGAAAAGAGGGGGAATAAAGGGCTGACAGCCAGAAAGGAAGGCTTCTACCTTTATTAAATCCCGGTGTTTTTTGACATGTAGAACCACGATGAAATTCTTTCCCTTGTGCCTCACCTCTGCAAGTCTGCCTCTCATGTTCTGGAGGATTTTTTCAGCTGTGACAGCAGCATATTTGTTCTGGCACATGCAGAGATTTTTAATGCAGTCAGGGCTAATGGAATGATTTATTTCATTAGCAAGTGACTTGTATAGCTCATCAATGCATCATCTGGAATGTAACCACGTTCCTCACTTAAAACGCTTCTTTTCCCCCTTCTCCATGTAAAAATTTCTCATTCTCCACTTTTTTGTTCAGTGGCATTGGAAGCACTTCAGTGTATGGCTCAACAGATGTTTTATTTTCACAGCATAGTGATGTTTTGGGAAAAAAACAACCCAAGAATTGCTAGAAGTGAGTCTTTCCTGTTTATACATTTACAAAATTGAAATACACACAGTTGAATTAACAGGCCAGGCTAACTCAGCTCCAGAGGGACAGATCTTTAGCTTGAACAAATGTATTATCACCTTTAATCTGATGTATCAAGTATATGAAAAAGTTCAGCTTCTTCATTTGCAAAATGGCACGATCATAGCTTCTTTAATGCTATAAAGGCTCTTGATACTACTTTTTTCATTTCCCCCAGGAAAGAAATAGGGAATTTTAAGAGTGAATGTGGCTTCAAGGTTACTTCTCAAATCCTAATGTTTGCTCCTCTTCAGTTTCCTTGGGTATGTTATTTCATTTTGAGTGGAGGGATTCCTGCCCCACACCCCCATGCCTTTCCCCTTTAGGTATCCTCTTTTTAAACACTTTCATGTGAACTCATCCTGCCTCTGCTACCAGCCACTGCCCTCTTCACAGGCACTTTACAGAGGGTGCTGGGTGGAGGAAAGGGTTAGAACCAAGAATGTACAAAAAAAGAATAAAAAGGGGTGGTTGACATATAAAATCTTCATATGGGGAGCATAAAAACATTTAAAAATACTCTAGGAAAGCTGGGAGCAAAGCTTTACTACTTTGCATTTAGGGATGGCACAGTTGTGGGTACAGATGGAAATACATAAACGAAGGAAACCTGGAAAGAAATGTAAATGCTCCAAGTTTAAATATGAAATTGTTATCACATTGCCCAAAAAAAAAGACTGAGGAACAACTTGCTAAAGTAAAAACCTTCTGCGCATACATCAGAGGCAAGAAAACTGCGGGTGAATGATGGTGATGTATGAGCAGAGAGACCAAGGAGGGGCATATTTAAACATGGATGTGATCCTTGCAGGTTCCTATCCCTGGGGGCTTGCATCTATGAAATTGTCATTTAAATTAAATTAAAAGTGTTATTTGGCATGATTGCATTTTGGAGAGACTCTGGTGAGATCCATTGCGTCAGACCAGTAAACATAATAAATAACACCTGTAGAATATGTAAGAATTAATGGGGAAGTCTCATCATCTGTTTGCAGAAGAGCCACGTTTCAAATCTATCTGCCTGTTTCCTTTTCTCTTGTTTTCAGAGGTTAGTGAACCTGGAGAGGAGGAAGCAGCATGCTTGAATTTTAAAGGTTTTGGTGAGATTGCTCACCAAGAGCCTCAGGAAAAAAAGCAAAATTAAACAAACGTAAACTGTTGTGGGATGAGAAGGTTCTTGTCCTGGATTAGTGACTGCCTGGTGGGTAGGAAACCAAGCGGTCAGGTTTCACAACATCACAGAGGTCCCACAGGGATTTGCTCCGAGATCTCTGTGGTTGAGCAGCGATAACGGAGCGGCGCAGGAGAGGAGGAAGGGCTAGGTTATGGGCTTGGCTGGCTTTGTCTTCGGAGCACTGCGTAGCAGCACCAGGGAAAACACCGAGCAGCTGCAGAGGGATGCAGTGATCCTGGGTGGCTGGGCAGCGCAGCGGCAAAGGAAGCATGTGCTAGCAGGGTAAGATAATGCTCTTTAGTTGTATTTTATTCCTGCCCTCCGCCCTGTGCTGGGGACAACTCTCAGTGAGTCAGTGCTGCTTGCAAAATATCCTGAAGTCATTGCTGACAGCTTGGAGATCAGGGCTTAGAAACGGTCAGGAGGGGAAATGGAAGTGGAGGAAGTTTTGGAAGGAGAACAAAGCAGCCCGGTTGTTATATTGCTGCGGGACCACGTGGACTGAGTGTGTGCAGCTGGGGTGTCCCGGTGTGCCTGCCTCGAGGGATGCTCACGGGCTGCAAGCAGTGCCGGGGAAGTTGACCCAAGAGAGTTGAAGGTATGGAAAAGCTGCTGCTCAAGGAGGGATTGGAACAAGCGGGATTCAGCTTGGAAAAGCAACGAGTGGGGAAGGGAGGGTCTTAGGTGGTGACACCCTGAATGACTGCAGAAAGCGAGGGCAGAAGGATTGCTGTCGGTGCGAGTGGGTTTGCCAGTGTGAAGCAGAGAGAGGAGGGTTGTCTCTGTACCGTGTGGCTGCAGAGTTCATTGCCTTGGGCTATTTGGGAAATGTGAGTGGTTTCAAGAAGCAGTTAAACAAATGTGCAGAGGATGGGCATTGGTACAGCTGATGACACAGCTTCTTGGAAGCTGTGTGCAGTTACTGGAAGATAAATATATGCATGTGTTTGTACTTACACGGTTTCTCTGTGTGTCTGCTGTCAGTCACTATA
Source organism: Pterocles gutturalis (assembly GCF_000699245.1). Taxonomy (NCBI): domain Eukaryota; kingdom Metazoa; phylum Chordata; class Aves; order Pterocliformes; family Pteroclidae; genus Pterocles; species Pterocles gutturalis. The sequence goes on along the minus strand of NW_010122643.1, from coordinate 40,806 downwards.
GGAAACAGGTAAGGGCTTGACAGACTTTTTGTTTAACAAAGTAAAGACACTGCTGTTGGCAGTTCTGGTGTAAATCTACTGTGGGTCATAGAAATGGGGATTGCCTGGTGTTCTCTGCCCCGGCAGGGCTGGCTGCAGCTCCCTGGGCGGATGGCAGCATCTGGGAGGCGAGAGGCTGCTGGGCTTTCACACTCTTCTGTGCTTTGATGATTAAGACCTGAGTCCAGTGGATACTTGGACAATAAAGGCTAAATACAAGAGTGCATGGACAGGATGTAATTCCCTGACTGCCTTTAAAATACTGCATCGCTCACTCGTTCTCTGCACAGGATTAATTTACCCGCAGAGGACTTGCTGTGCGGGGTTAGCCAGCCTGCCAGCCAGCCAGCGCTGCACCCCACAGCTGCGCCAGGCTCTAGGTTTCAAGAAGGCAACAACTATTCAAGTATTTTTATAGCATGGGAGTTTTTTTTGTCCTTTCTTAGCACTCATAGCTGACACTTGTGCTTTATGTAGGTGATAAGTTTCCGTCCCCTCCAGAAGAGCAAATTTGTACTAACTGTGGCGATGCAGAAATGCACACAAGTGATTTATCTCCGGGTCTGGAAGGAGAGCACCACTTGTGTCCTATCCTGCCTTGCCTGGAGGAGCAGCTGCCTTCTGCGTGGCAGAAAAGGCCCAGTGGCAGAATGCTTCAGAGGGACCTCATGTTAGGACACTACTTGTGCAAATAAAATACAATCATATTGGGAAGTAGTAGCAATAATTAAACTGAACCGCAGTGCACCCATGGTGAACAAAAGGTACCTTGAAAAGTTGTGGCTCTGCTAAAATGTACTTGCTTGCAGAACCTACTTTGCCAACGTAAAAATCAAAGCAGGATAACTGTTCACATTGCAGCAGCACGCACGGTCACTGCAGGCGTAGATCATGCTGTGCAGGGTGCTGACAGTGAGTTTTCCAGGTGTGGCCTGGGGAGGAGAGGTGGTATGACTTGCTGGGCATCCTCTGCTGCGTGGCATTGGGAGGAGCGTTCCAGCAGGAACTTGCCATGAGCTTGTAATTATTGTGAGGTTGTTGCACCGTGATGAACCTGCCACTCCTCTAGATTATCCTAGCTGTGGGAAACAAAAGCTGAGAATACTGGGGTGTGCCTACTATCAGCTGCCCTTGGAAATCCCCCAGGAGAGGCTTCTGCAGTCAGAAGCATGGCAGAGCCCTCCAGGGCTGGGGTGAAGAGCTCTGTCCGAGGGCAGTGAGCAGCCGGGCACCTCCGTCCTGCCCGTACAGGACATCTTGGTGGGGTTTCCTGGGAGCCAGACCCTGTTCTTGTGTAAAGAAGAACAATGTGAATAAAGTCAGGTTGAGGGCTGCACAAAGCGTGGTCAGATGGAGGTGTCTCAGAGTTTTGTGCTAGGCTGGCACTGGACAGCTCTGTTCCAGTGTTTGTCTCGATTTGGAAAGCATTGCTGTCCAAGTGTGCTTTACCTGCAGAGCCTCTGACAGCATGCAGGCTGACTCAGCAGTGCTTCCCCTTCAGCAAATGGCTTTTGCAGCCTCCTGCCTGCCCATGGCTCTTGTTCCTGAGGGCACCAGGCAGACACCCAGCGGGCTGGCCAGCTCAGAGGGGATGGACGGGGGGGAGACGGGGGTGAGAGTGTTGCAGAGACCACACCAGAATAGGAGTTGTAAACAGCATGGGGAACCTTGTGTTTCCTCCTCGCAGAAGACAGCATAGCAATGTCCTGCATCTCCTCCTGACAGCCCCCTTCCCCAGCCCAGTGTACCTCTGCGTCTGAAACCATGCTGGCCAAAAGACTTCAGTGTGCCTTTCTAGCGCTTGCTTCTCAACCAAATGAAAAGTGAGATGGTCTGTCAAGGCAAGGGAAATTATTTCAATAAAGGCTATAATTACTTGTGCTTCTTGGGGTTTTGTTTCTTTTCTGATTTTTTTTTTTCCCATTTATGAAGTGGAGGTAGAAGAAGGTTTGCTTTTTAAGTGGGCTGCTCTGTGAGAAATCAGGATGAGTTCCTTAACAGAGTTAAAAGAAAATATAAGTAGTCAGCATTAGGATGCTTTAATAATGTAGTACTTAAGCCTGTGAACGGTAGCTTTTGTAATTTAGCTTATGTGGCATTGTACTGACTCAGAGTTCCTGCAAAAGCAAACTACTTCTGGAATTGTATAACACTGTAAAATCTCCCTTTCTCTTCCTGCATTTCCTTGGTAGAGTAAAGCTATAAAGTCTAAAAAACATTTGTCGATTTTGTGAAGACGTGTGGTTTAAGATATGTTATAAAGCAATTTGTTATATGATTTGCTCCAAAAGCAAAGGGAGCCTTCTCTGCCGCTGCATTTGAGGAAGAGTGTGTGAATCATCCAAGAACAGGCACTAAGATCTTCCCCTAGGAAAAGTTAGCTTTTTCTTTCCTCAGTTCGTTGTGTTAAGCATCAGCATTGGGATTTTTTTCCTTGACTGTGTTGCTGGTGTATCCACTGCTCAGAGCCTTCGCCATGGAGGAGGCTGTCGGTCTGGTGGGAGCAGAGAGCAGACAGCCTGCAAGCCAGCTCCTGCTTTAGCTGAGAGTGGATTTCAGGCAGAAGAAAGATGCCTACTTTGGGTGGCATTTAAGCATTTAAAAAGCTGATGTGTGTTAGTGTGTTTGCTGCTGGCCCTTCCATGCCTGGGTAGCAGCTTTTGTTGGACTGAGGGCTTGTCTAAGGAAATACTTGGTCATCCCCAGAACCAAAAGGTTTTCACATAATAGTCAGGGTTTTTTGTTTTGTTTTGGTTTTTTTGCAGGTGTTTCTTGAACTCGCAGAACTGTTGTGTTTTGGGATATCCTGCTTAAATGCTCGGAAGAAAATCTGCAAACAGCCAAAAATGACTTGAGTTGGAGAGCTGCTGCTTTGTCCACAGGTAGTACCTGGGTAGCTCAGTGGATTCTCAAATACCACAGCTTAGCACAGCTTGCTTTCATACCATGTTTATTAAAGTGCTTTTATGAACCCAGACGTGCCTCAAACCCGACTGTGGATTCATTGGCTCCCAGCAGCTGTTTAATGAGGTTTCATGGTGGGAGTGCGCTCAGCCCACTGCAGGCTTGGAGAAGTTTCCTCTGAAGTCACCAAGTGTGTCAGTACCAGGCTGGTAAAGCTCCTGGTGTTCATGAGCTCACAGCTTTTTTTTTCCCCACAGTTATATGCCTCATCGTGTGCTTCATTAGCATTCATGCCCATGGTCAGGTAGAGGCTCAGTTCTGGAAATGGTGGTGGTGGTGGGATTTGGATATTGGCTGGCTGAGATGGGAGATGAAGGAAAGCAAAGTGGAGACTTAACCCTGCTGCTGGTATGATACTGGCTGTGTTAAACTTGGGTGTCACTTGCGGAAGGGAATAGAAGAATGGTTTGAGTGGCAGTGGCCTCAGATCACAGTTACATGGCTAATAGCCAGCTCAAGTCTATCTGTTTGATGTTTGAGGTGGTGGACTTTGAAATTAGATCTTTAAATGACCTGAAATTTTAAAATTGCCCCTCTGTTCTCCCTCTCCCCTCCCATTGCCCACACACTGATATTTGTGTATGAAGTGTGCCTGTGCATGCAGCCCTGACTGCGATGTGTTCCTCTCTCCCAGGACCAGCTGCCTGCCCGGGGTTCAGTGTCCCAGCTGGATGCACCATACACTATGGTTCACATCAATGTGGTGAAAAAATTAACGTGTGTTCTTGTGGTGATACTGGTAGCTCTGACGGTTTGCCTGTGGAGAGAGACGAGAAGAAGCTACTACGTTGCTTTCAAGACCGAGAGCAATGATTTGCAGGCTCACAGGACTTTGGAAAAATGGAACCCACTTAAATCACAGGGCCTTTTCCATGAAGCAGACAGTGAATTGGGTCAGATATCCCAAACCTGGTTTAGTAACCACAACAAAGTAAAAGGCAGCACCTCTGGAGCAGCTGAAAAGTCCAAGAAAGCAGCAGACTCTGTGAAGGTATGGGATAAGGACAGTTCATCCAGAAATCTCATACCCAGGCTGCAGAAGGTCAGAAGAAACTACCTGTCCATGAACAAGT
>NW_010122643.1:34798-36699 GCF_000699245.1 Pterocles gutturalis | reverse complement strand
GAAAGAGGAATGCTGCTAAACTCAGCCCAGAGAAGCTGCTCTGCCAGCTACGGGACAGGGTGAACGTGACCATGATACAGGGATCAGATGGTCCTTTTGATACCTCTGAATGGCGGCAGTACCTACCAGGGAAAAGCCTCAATGAAACAGTGGGCCGCCTGGGTCGCTGTGCTGTTGTGTCCTCAGCCGGGTCTCTCAAGTCATCTCATCTGGGACGAGAGATAGGTTGGTATCTCTCTAGTCACATAAATTCAGATAACATTTTTTTAATAACTTACACTGAATAGAAGTAACCGGTAAGTCTCTGCTGTGGTCACAGAGGTGTTTAAAATAGGTTGAAGTAGTATCCTTGAACTTCTTCTAAAGTTAGTGAACGTTACAGCCTAGGAGGAGATGGGAGTAATGATCAGACACTCCCTGCCTCTCCGAGTGTACACACTGCACAGGGTAGGCTGCCTTTAGGATGTGCTAGATCCCAGTGCCTGCAAGCCTTAGAGGACAGCATCTACGGCATGTTGTAATGCAGTCCCTGCAAGCGCTGGCTCAGTATCAGAGCGGGGAAGAAGTGCAATGGGCTGTGCCCCGGCTGCGGAACAGTGAGAGGACGTCAGGCATGGAAAGCCATTTCATTGTTCCTACCACTGGCCTCTGAGCCTGTTCAGAAACTGGAGCACCAGTTAGTTCCACATCACAAGGTGGGGATGCTGGGAAGGTCACTGTGTAGTGTGCCCCAGGCAAACGCCGTTAACCCCTGCTGCTGTCCCAGGCTTGCGTTCCTCACGCTTGGGTCGCAGACTCCAGCCTTTCTGCTCAAGCAGTCATCTCTGCTAGTGATTCTGCAGAGTTCTGGGCGCTTACAGCCTTCAGCTGGGCAGGGTGAGTATCGAAGGATACAGGAGTGTTCAGTGTATTTATGTACGGGGTTTTTTTTCCTAATTTTGACTTGACATATTTCCATGTAGGAAAATACATGGTTTCGTTGGAGGAAGGTGCCAAAAATGTACTACATCTGACAGGCTTAAAGTGATGCTTTTGCATAGATGAGCACAACAGATTGCTGAATTATTATTATTCCTTAAACGCCGAGGAAATACTTGTTTTGTGTAATCACGTTAAGATATCAAATGAGCAATTAGTCAATGTAAGGGAGGCTGGCAGAGCAGAATGGGAGAGGCTTGTAAACAAGATCTCTTCTCTTACTGGGCTCTTGGTGTTGCTGGAGGTTATGAATTGCCAGTGGAAAGCCTGATCTGGGAAATACGGAGTGCGGCACAGCCACCTGGAGACAGGGTGCTTCAGAGAGCCAGCTACTCTGCCTGTGCAATCATTAAACACCCTTTCTAAATGCAAATTTAGGGCGTAATAATGCTTGGTGTCTGTCTGCAGTTAAATGGGGAAATTATAACCCTGTACTCCGTTGATGCAAGGTGGGTTGTGGAGTTAAGGGTCTGTAGTGGCAACTACAGAGCTTCACCTTTCTGGGGTTTGTGTGTTGGATTGGAAGAGCTTGAAACAAGGTTCACTTGTCTATGAGAATAAAGTAGCTGAGGAACTAGTCTTCATTGCCAGCAGTTACTGATCCTCCAGCATTGTTTGTGACGACAGTTTTCAAGAGAATGATCTCGAAAAGACCCAGTTCTGGACCAGGTGAGCCCTTCTGTCCTGGCAGTTCGCCATGGATCGTGGCTGCAGCTGCTGTGAGTGGTGGTCTCGTGGCCTCAGCACAGACGCAGGGAAGCTGGTCCTGCTCCTGCAGCTGAACCCTTCTGGTCATGTGAAGTGTTTCCTGTCCAAATCTAGCCAGTAGGTATGGAGAAGCTGGGGTGCCACGGTGACGGGCATGGATGCCCTCTGTGCAGCAGCAGCAGCCTGGCTCTGTGGTGTTATGGCTGTGCCAAGTC
>NW_010122643.1:24154-34767 GCF_000699245.1 Pterocles gutturalis | reverse complement strand
AGGAATGCTGTTCTATCTTAAGAGATGACACCAGCAGAGGAAAATGCAGTGAATCCCAAGGCATGTAACAAGCTGTCCCTGTTAAATGCACAGCGGTGGTTTTATTTCTATAACGTGGGAGGTGTGCTGGCAGCCTGAAGCCAGCTTTGTTTCCTCTGTGGTTATTACACTTGTTTCTCAGGCTGGTCAACCTCCAGGTTGCAAAAGAGGATGCTGGCTCGCCGTTATTTCCTAGTTCCTTAGTTTGCAGCCAGGCACATGGTGAATTAATTTTATGTAGGTCTGTCTCCTGTTAAGGTATTCGGAAGGAAGAAGAGGGAGAGGGACTGAGACATGGCACTCCTCCATGCAGGGCAAGTGCTAAGGCTGTGCTCTCAGCCTGCCAGTGGGTTGTACTGTAAAAAAGTGGATTTTTTTAAGTCATTAATTTAGACTAGCAACTTCTTCCACAGAATCTGGCTTGGTACTTCTAGTTGTTATGTGGAAAGCCAGGGACTAGCCAGATTGTGTTAGAAATGTGGGCGAATAACCTATTGCACGTCTCTTCTGTCACCTGAAAACCAGTTGTTAGCTCACAAGTTCTCACTCTGTTTTGCTTTCAGACAGCCATGATGCCGTCTTGCGATTCAATGGGGCTCCCATCAAGGGATTTCAGGAAGATGTGGGTCAAAAGACAACAATTCGGCTTGTGAACTCCCAGGTAGGTCTGACAGGTGTGTGCCAAATGGACCAAACATGGCAGAGCTGCGTGTCGCCCCTGTGCCTGCCTGGGAGCTGGGCAGCAGCCTGAAATAACAACATCCCTGGGGCTGCTGCCTTCATCTGCTGATGGGAGGTCTTCAAAATGGAGTTGGGGAGAATAGGGCTTTCCATCCCGTTTCTCCTGTACCTAGCAGATAGCCATAGGATGGGGACAGCCTTCCTTGTAACGAGGAACTGTTGGTAGATCTGTGGTTACTGCAGTTAAACTAGCACATGCTAGCGAACCTGCACTAGCCTGCTTCCCATTTACGGCAAGCACAAGGTAATTTGATTTTTTGGCTTGGCTCGAAGCCTCTTTATTAGTAGAGGAAGGCCAGCTGCATGCTTGCTGCTGCACTTTGGGAGTGTGAGTCAGGAACTGCATCACAGCTCAGCTAAAGCTGCTCAGCAGATGGAGGTGTGCCAAGAGATGAGTTGTGTCTGCCCAGAGATGGGTATGAAGAACGAAGAAAGTTTATTTGGCGTTTAATAAAAGAACAGTACTTCTTTTCTGCCCAGAAATGCTGCAGACTCTGCAGATAATGCATTAACCGGGGTTGTTAAGTGGCTGAAGGCAATTGTCAAAGGACCCACCGCGAGAGCTGTGGCGTGCACGCAGCCAGGAAAGGGTATGGACTTGGGCGGGTGAGTCCAAGGGTGCAGGGCCTCGTCGCAGAGCACAGCAGAAAGTGCCTTTTAGTGCAAGGCATCACTTAACGAGTTAAATTCTCCTCGACTCTGAGAGCTCTTTCTGGGTGTGAGGCTGTCCCTCTGCTCATTTTCGTTGGACTTCAGTCAGCTTTGAAGCAGAGCCTCAGTGGTTAGGACCATGCCTAGCAGCACATTAGCAGGGCTAGTAACCCACCCGGTCAGGAGCAGAGAGACTGACAGCAGAGGCTGTCACCGCTCTCAAAACATCCTGGAGAATGTTTGCAGCCTGCTTCCATGTAGCTGTTACCCTCCATGTTGGTCCATTCTGGGGGGAGAAATTTTCAAGTATAGAGATGCAGAGGGAAGAGGCAATCAGTGGCAGGTGCTGGTGAGAGGATGGAGGGGGACGATAAGATACGGAATAGGCAAACAGTCGCTGGGTGAGGCACTGGTGCAGCACTGCAGCACGTCCTCCTCACCCAGGAAGAGGGGAGGAGGCTGGAGGCACATGGAGACTGAGGGGGTGAGTGGGGGAGAGATGAGGGACTGAAGCATAGCTTTTGTACTCCGAAAAGGCAGTTTCCTTTCCTCACCCCAAAGCTGAGATTTATAGGCCTGGAGTTGTCTCATCTGCTGCGCAAGGGGCTCCTGGGTGCTGCTGTCTAACAAGGTTTGAAGTTTCTCAAAGCAGCAGCAGGAGCTTGGCTGTCCTCTTCAAAGGCAAAATGTGGAGCTAGCTTGCCCTAGCTCATTTTGCATGTCTTTTGAAGCATGTTATGGCTTCTTGTGCAAATGCAGTTGCTGCCTCTTTCTGCTCTTGGATCTTCTCCCCTTGCTGCCGTGCTCTGTCCTGCTGCTTGCTGCATCTCAGTTCCCCTGCATTGAGCCACCAGTCAGATGTGGGACAGTTTGTCGTCCTCTCTGAACTAATCTGGTTTTAGCAGACATATCTGACTACTGACATCCTTTTTCCTCTGCCCTGTTTGACCTCTCCATTTTTTTTAATCTTTCCCTTCTGTGTGTATTTTTATGATGTCAGATAGGTATTATCACTTAAACAGACTTTCTCTGGAGGATGTGCCCTTTGCCAAACTTGCAGTGATATGAAGTCATTTACCAGCAAAACCACATACATGACCTGTGTGATCCCATGGTTATCTCCACAGGGAGGAGGGTGTCCGTGTGATAGTACAGCTGTAATGTAGCAGTAATAACACCCGGTGTGGATGCTCTTATCAAAATAAAACTAAGTGTAGTTACAGCCATGTCATTACAGTGCTTCTCCATGCAGATCGGCCTGCAGCTGTGGGTGACACTTTTCACGTGCCACCATCCCCTTTGAATACAGACACCAGCTTAGAAAACTTCAGTTACAGGGAGAGCAAAATTGTGGCAGTTTCTAGAGGCTGAAGTTAACTCAAAACGCAGCATTGATCTAGCTGCTGCTCAGGGCGAGAGATGCTCTCCATGTGAACAGCACAGGAGTCTCCTGGTGTTTCTGAGCTGAAGAGCTCTAATTGCAGTCCCTGTTATCTGCAGGGATCACCGGATCAGGAGCCTGGTTTTCTTCTCTGTTTTTATTTGTACTTCTAATGATTTAGTGCTATTCTAGTTATGGAGACATGATGTTAACCTTCTTGTTGGTGGGGTTGCCTGATCGCATTTTGTTTTCAGCTGCTTGTGGGCATCAGATGCTGGTTGGACGAGCTGTAATTTGTTCTTGTTTTGGGTTTGGCTTTTCTGCTCTTCTAAGTGGTCACTGGGAGCGGGGATGGGATTGTGGCTTGGCTGCTCTTCTTTTGGCTCCTGCTGTTAATCCTTGGTCCTTTCCAAAAATGGGATCTCCTGAATCTAATCTGTCAAAATGGGTCTGTATTGAGTAGTATCCCTTTGGTGTATGTGGCTAGTGGCCCTAAGTTGCTTCATAACTATGTTAAGGTATTTTTCTGTAATAAAAAAAACAAAATCAATTTGGAAACAGTGCCCGGCTGTTAGTTTGCTGACCAGTCTCTAGCACATATCTAGAGGTGGGTTGTTTTAACAGACTGGGTTATCTTGTACGTCACTAATAGATTGATACTGGCCAGGGGGAGAAATCTGGGAATCTCAGATCCGAGGATATGCTTGTAGGTCCACAAGCTTGGTAGTTGTTCTAAATAAAGATTTTCTTTAACATTGCCTTGCTTATTTTCTTAGACCTTCACGGGTTCATCGGTACCACTTCCTTTAAAGGCATGTTTTCCTGCAGTCTTACACAAGGTGTCGATTTGCCCTAGGAAAGTGCTTGCATCTTGCAAAAATAAGGGTAGAAGGGTGTGCTGGAGGAGTGCCAATGTCATTCTGTAGGACACAGCTCCTCTCCGCAGAGCTGACTGAGGACCAGAGTACCGTGTTCCTCCCAGCCCTTGTTTATAGCTCTTGGCTGGCTTCTCACTGCCGTGGAGAGCACTCTCTGCTTTGGCTGCGTTTGCTGTTATTGGCACTAATGAGTCTTCAGGGAGGAAGGGAAAGGAGATAGCACATTGGTGGAAAGGAGTAAGATCGTGATGGGAAAGGGGAGCATGTCTAGATTACAGGGCATTGACTGCGGTACCGGAGAGAAGGAACTTGTTTTGATACGGTCAATAAACATACCAGGAGGGTGAGGACTCTATTAGCAAGATACTGAAGAACAAATGAACTAGGAAATCAATAGATCCGTTAGCTAATTGGGATCAAAAAGCTGGGCAAGAAAAATAGGTCATGTAACAATTTAAATGGATTTAACTACTTGGAAAGAATCAGTTGCTATTAAACAGAACAAAAGAGCACTAAAGATATCTGTGGAGCCAAGTTCCTCCACCAAACAGGTTTAAGTGACCGATAGATAACTAGTAGTGCCAAGAGCCAGCTTTGTGGCATGGGGAAGGAAACAGCAAGCACCTCGGGGCTGTGGGGGTGCTCCCCTCCTGGTTTCTTGTCCCTTTGCTTTTGTGCCTGTCACAGCTGTGTGGGGGTTTGTGTCCCTCCACTGACTCGCAAGGCTTTGCTTGGCTGACCTTTGCTTTCTCGGATGCTCAATCTCTCTGGAAGCCTCTTTTCACATGTTTCACATCAGAACAGTTCCTGAAAGATTTTTAGCCTTTAAATAGAAACAATGAAATGAAAATAAAATGCCTGTGTTCCTTGCCCCATTCGTGTCCCGTTGTGTGCTCCATCCTGCCCGTACCTGGCTCAGGAGGTGGCTGATGCCAGCTGCCTGCCCTCTCCTTGCCCCTGGTGTCCATGGACCTGAAGCAGCAGTTTGCACCTGCAGTGTTGCACCCTCCAGCTCACAAGTGGCCTAGATATTTTAGCTACTGTAAGGAAATGAAACCAGGCAGTACACATCAAGGCCAAAGCCTAATCCTGCGGAGTTAAGAACAGATGCGAGGAAACCCTTTTCGCTTTTGGAATAATTTGCATCTGGGCTGGCCTGAGCATCCTTGTGCTCTGGTTGTGTGGACAGCCAGGCAGGCAGCCTGCTGCTGGGCAGCTGGAATACTCAGGGATAAATTGGTAGCTCTTAATTAGATCCCTGGAGAAAATCAGGACAAATGGGAGCTGATTTTTATGATGATGCTTTTCTTCAGCAGACAGTTATAAGCTGTGTCTGTACCGGTTGTGCATTTGGGTGGGGAGGGCAGGAGATCAGTCCCTGTCTCACTTGATTCTGGCTGTTTGCTTTTTGACACAGAACCTGGGTTGCACTCAGGTGTCACGAGCTGTGACAGTTGTGTCCAAGCTGGAGAGGACAACTTCTCTGTTTGAACCACCTGGTTTCATTGGTTTGGGAAAGCCTTGGTGGAGCAGTCTCTGTCCACTCCTGCTGTCTTGTGTGCTTTGCTGTTGGGGTGCTTTGCTTCTCATTGCTGCTCTTGCCAGATTCAGACTGCTCTTGCCCGAGTGCATCCCCCTGCTCTGGAGAGGCAAGGGGGGGATCAGTGTAAGGGTCAGCCAGAGCTGCCGTGGGCTCTTGTCTCTGGCACCAGTTCTATTGCAGCACTCTGGCCCAGTGCTGAGCCCTGTCTGCCTGAGATTGTGCTGCTCAGGAGGAACCACCCAGGTGCAAACTGGGGTTTTTTTTGCTTCAAATGAAGGCTCTTGGTAAAGCCAGGGGTGTGTTTGCGTTAGAGCCTTCCTGGACTGTCCTGGCAACTGGTGGCAGCAACTGGTGTTCCCACTTGCTTCGGGTAGTTGTAGCGATGGATCCATCGTGCGAGCTGGGTCACTCTGCGGGTCCTGTCCTTGTTTCATTATTGAAGATGGATAGAGGAAACCTTGTCAAGCATAATGGCAGTTTTTCTTGTGACTCTGTACTAAATCCTGCACAGCTGGGTAGGACTGGAGGGGTGTTGGAAGGGTGTCACTGGGGGTCATGTCCTTGCCTGTGTGCAGCAGGGCGTGCTCGATAGCCAGCACTGGGGTGGCTGTGTTCAGGTGGGTTTTACTGCCCTGCTAATTCTGACTGCATGCTGTGTGTTGTTCTGTTTGTTGTTGTTATTCAAGCTTGTGACTGTGGAGGAGCAGCAGTTCCTGAGGGAAGCACTATATAACACTGGAATCTTAATTGTGTGGGATCCAGCACCATATCATGCGGAAATCCATGAGGTAAGTCTGAGTTTTGTGTAAATAAAACCAGATTCTTATGCTTTGAAGTGAACCTGTTAACCTGCTTCCTCCTAATGTGGGCAATCACTCATTTTAAGGCCGTTCTTGTTGACCTCTTCATTACCGTGGATATATCCGTGTGCACTTCTGAGAGCATCCCACGCCTGGGTGCTCTGAGGGGAGCAGCTGCCTGTTCCCAGGCCCCGTGAAGGGCCTCAGGCCACACGTAATGGGTCACCGCCTTCACTTTGCCATGGGCTGGTGCTGCAGGGAAGAGGTCACTACTGGCTGCAGCAGTTGTCATCTCATCAGAGGATGATCTCCTCTTGCTGACAGTTGCTGTAAGATTTGCTGATGGTTGATGCTTGGATATTTCAAGACCTGAGCAAATATTTCCTCCCTGTGTCACCTAGACTTTCACTTGTGGGTGTTGCAAACGCTGTAGCATTCACCTTTCATTTTGAGTACAAAAGGGTGCTATTTGATAAGTGACGAGCTTTGGAGGCTCAGGGTGAAAGCAGGTAGGAGTGAATAGTCCATTCTTGGCTTTTATTTTAAGCGCTGTCTGTAACTGAGAGGTCTTTGCGTTCCTTTCTCCGGACTGCGTTTCCTATTTTCTCACTGCTTTTTATTCTTATAGCTAGTCCCACACCTCCAGGAGACATGAGGGTGTATGTACAGCAGGTTTAAGAGTCAGTAAAAACAGGATGGGATATTTTTAGTATAAACCCCTCCTAAGTGTTTTTACTGAAAGGGGAAGCTTTAGGATGCAAATCAGCTCAGGCAGGTTTAGGAGGCTGTGCTGGGGACACTTGCCTGCAGAACAGGATGTACTCCAGCGTGGAGAGAGGTCTGGGTCTGTAACCTTTAAGGCAGAGTTCTCAACATCATCTGCTATTGGGGGGTGCAGAATGGAATTGTACAAGATACTGGTCTCATTTAATGATCCTTCACTGAGATTTGGGGTTTCCCTGCTCTGTTCACTGAGTCAAGTCACCGCAGTGACTCGAGGGGCAGATAAGGTGGTGGGAGACAGAGGGTGAGTGTATGTAGGTATAGCAGGAACTTTTCTCCCTGGTAGCAGCAGGTTCACTCGTCCTCGTTTCCTTGAGTGGGCTAGAAGTAAAGAGTCTGACTTCTTTTTTCTGTTTTGCAGTGGTATAGAAAACCAGACTACAACTTCTTTGAAAGCTATAAGGTGTATCGTAGTATACATCCAGAGCAGCCCTTCTATATCCTGAATCCAAAAATGCAGTGGCAACTCTGGGATATTCTGCAGGAGAATTCCCTGGAGCATATTCAGCCTAATCCACCATCGTCAGGAATGCTTGGTAAGATAATTGCTCTCTAAACTTCTCCTTCAGTTTGCAGGCAGGAACTGTCCAGGATGCCTTTTTTTAAAGACAACTACAGATTTATGGTGTTCATCAGAGTTGCTCTTACAGTGTTTGTCTTATGCCAAAATTTAAGCTTCCTGTCTTTAAAGTAGCAGCTCAGTTGTGTTAAAGTAAGTGGTTGCAGCACCCCTCTGAAGCACCAGTTACAAACATGGCCCAGTTCCATGAGGAAACAGGAGAACAGATTGCAACATCGAGATGGTCTCGAAGATTTCAAGCTTCTAGCACCAGAGCAGTTCCCACGGGCTATGAAAGGAAGGATACGGCGCCGGTGGGCTCAGATCTTGTCAGGCAAATAAATCTGGTTACTGCTTCTGTGTTTATACTTTCCATATATAAATATGGAAAAATATATATATGTGGAAAAATATATGTAGCTAAAAACTTACTGGGGGCTGGGGGTGGTCAGACTGAATAGTTGCCCTGAAAAGTTCAGTGATATTCCCCCTTATTCAGCATGCTAACGTCTTGTTTGTCAGCATGCTAAATCCAGCCTCTCGGTGAAGGGGCTCATTTTACATTCTGCTGTTGCAAAGCTTTTCCTTCTTATTGGAGGGCAGATCTCATGACTAGCTGAATAAAAAGGAGTGAACTTCTCAGGAAGTTCATGAGTATTTTAAATAACAGCGTAGACGTATGGTCTTGTTTGCCACATGGATGTCCAACTGCTGTGCTTCACCCCTCCTCTGCTCCCATCTCTGCTCCCATCGCTGCTGGGGCACAGGCACCCTTCTTCCTCTGGGTAAGGAGTCACTTCTTATTTTTGCCAGTCAAATGTCTGGTTTTTTTCTGCAGCCTTGCTGTTGCTCAGCACCTATTACCTCATTGCTGGGTATGTGCAGAACAACTGCATAACACCATGGTCAGTGACTTCATCAGCAAAATTATTGTTCATTGGAGTGGGGGGCTTGAAGGTGGTCAGTGAGCCACAGCAGACAGCAAATACCTCTGTGGCTTAACTTCGGGCCGAGTTACTGACTTTGTAAAACAAGTCACCTCGTCAGACTCAGGGGCACAGACAAGTTTGCAACTCTGGGTTTCCTGGAAGGACTAAGCGTGAATGAAAATTGTCATTTGAAAAGGTGGATGAAGATATATGTTCAAGATGCACCTTAGTTAAACAAGTGGTTTTAAAGCTGAGTTCTTCTAATGTCTTGTAAACTGTGTTCCTCTGATCATGCATGGTTCCTGATGTCTCAGATACTGCATGAATTTTCTGTAATATTACACATGGGTTCTGTTTCCCTAGTCTATTCTTGCTATTTCTTGCCCTTGGAAGAAAAGTAGCCAATAACTGGCTTACTTCTGAGCTGGCCAGAAAGTCGGCAGGTCTGTGCGCAGCACTGATGTGGATGTCCTCAAGTGGTTCATGTGCCTGTCAGAAAACCCAGGAGGGTGGCACTGCTCTGCCACGGGGCCAAGGGAGCCTGAGGGCAGGGGATGCTTGGGCGTGATGAGCTATCGCCAAGCACCATCACGTTCATGTCCCTTGCGTTCGCAGAAGGCAGGTGGGGAAGAGGTGAAGGTCTCATCACTGCTTACCCGAGCAGGTTTGAAATGGGCTGTTTGGATCAGCTAACTGTAGTGCATGGTTGGCAGACACCCAAGTTTCCACGAAGGTCACGGAGAATGGTAGCGCTCTTAAAAATTGTTCTTTCGGCATGGCTTGCGGCTGTCAACAATCTGCTGTAATCAAGTCGATCATATGCTTTGCAAGAGAGGGCTTCAGAAAACAGCCCTGTCTGGCCAGACTTTTTCTCCCCACTTTTGTCTGAAATTCAAAAAGGAAACCCTTCCCCTTGGAGCTGGATGCTCCTTGCTGACCGCCTGTCTGGCTGGAATGTGTAATCAGTTCTCCCTGGTTTGACACGGGGATGTCTGCTTTCTTTCCCTCCCTAGGCATTGTGATCATGATGACGCTCTGTGACGAAGTGGACGTGTATGAATTTCTCCCTTCCAAGCGCCAGACGGATGTTTGCCACTATTACCAGAAGTTTCACGACCGTGCCTGTACCATGGGAGCTTACCACCCCCTCCTGTTCGAGAAGAACTTGGTGAAGCACATAAACCAGGGCACAGATGAGGACATCTATACTCACGGGAAAGTCACTTTGCCCGGCTTCCGAAACGTGCATTGCTAGCAGATCAGTTTTTAGTGTGTTTAGGAATTTTTCTTGACTGTCAAAGCACTTTTTAAATCAGGGTTGTCAGATTTGTTAGGTCTAAGCACTGGTGTGTTTTGACAGCTCTTCCCATGTTGCAATACTTGCTCGTAGGACTTCGTTGCCTAACTTCTCCCAACTGTAAGGCAGTTATAATACATTGTGGTACGTCCACATGGTATCTGCATGAGCCACTGCAATAAATTTACCCCCAGTGGAGCCAGGCTCTTGCAGCCGGTGGATATCTCTGTCTTCATCTCAATAGGCGCTAGTGTACGAGAGACGTAGGAGAGGTTTTCTAAGCAGAGATTGCACAAGTCAGGATCAAATGCTGAACAGAGTTCAGTTTGCTTCAGAGGGGTTGTGACAGCTGAAAACCTGGTACATTGAGAAATGAGAAAAATAATTTAAAACTTGCTCCCATAGTCCTAGGAGATCTTTGGAGCAGGGCTGATTTATGGAAACACTGTCAAAACTGTGTACCGATAAGGTAAACTCTTAGTCCAAAATATTTGATTTTATAAATAGTTTGTAAAATAACCGTGGCAACTTCCTTTCAAATCATAAGATTTCTGAAATCATTCAGGTGGCGTTTTTGGCAAAGGAAGGAGGCAATTCACATTTCAGTGATTCTTGCAAGACTTTTAAATCTTTTTACTTTTTTTTTTTAATTGCTTAAAATAAAATTTAGTGAACATTTACTTATCCGGCACAGTGCTGTGCTTGGTACAGAAGAAGCCTTGTTTCAAAAACATTTTAGGGAAGATGCTCCAAGGCACAAATGGGAGAACTCACTGGAAGTCGGTACCTCTTTCCAGCTCTCTGCTGGTCTACCTTTGCAGTCATTGGCAAATGACTTGCTGGCTCATCTCCGGTAACAGAAATGCCACATAGCTGCTGGTCAGCTGAGTTCCGGTTCTCTGGAAGCTAACCAAGGTGGTCTCTCAGCTGTTGCGTGCTTTCTGAATCAGTGGGGAGCAGATGCATTGCCCCCACACTTCATGAGTGGTGGGGAGGGAGGGCATGTCTGCTT
>NW_010122643.1:16737-24123 GCF_000699245.1 Pterocles gutturalis | reverse complement strand
ACAGGTGCAGTCGAGGAGGGCAGCTTTTCCCTGTGTGAG
Source organism: Pterocles gutturalis (assembly GCF_000699245.1). Lineage (NCBI taxonomy): Eukaryota > Metazoa > Chordata > Aves > Pterocliformes > Pteroclidae > Pterocles > Pterocles gutturalis. The sequence continues at coordinate 24,084 of NW_010122643.1, read as the reverse complement.
GGGACCCCCCCGCCCCCGCAGTGGCATGGTGGAAGTCGTAGCTCTGCAATCCCTGTACGTGGGTGAGAAGACCTTCCCTGTCCTCTTCTGTGCTGATGTGTTTCATGATGTCTGTAAAGAAAGATTTTTCTTCTCCTGTTTTGAATAAATCCTGTGAAGTCGTTGGCCCTTTCTTGCCTTGGTGAAACCAGTGTAAATGGTGTTGCTCCGTGGCCCTGGGGACATGTCCCCGCCCTGCACCAGCAAATCGGGGAGGGAGCTGCTCCTTTCAGCCCATGGCTCTTACATGTCCATGGGAGTGCTGCTGCAGGGCTGTTCTCCAGCTCTGAGGCTGGCTTTCTGCACACCCGTCTGTTGGGATGGAATGCATCTGTCAGTGTTTACAAATTGTATGCCGTGTCATATATATATATATGTGATATATATGTCTCATATATATATATATGTAAAAAACTTCAGGTCCTCACGCTGAGGACCTGAATGATGAAGCCCATGACCAGTTACATCAGGTTAAGCATTCGCTTTCACTGTTAGGGAAGGAGAGAGCTTACGGAGGAGAACCCAGCAGAGGTGATTTGGGAGAGCCACAGCAAACCTCTCTCCGCCTCCACTCTTTGTTTGTAAGAGTCCTGCCTCTGGCCCTTTGTTCACGGGCTTGTCTGCCATGGCAATTTGCCTTCTTAGTGTATGTTTAGTTGGGATTTTAATAGCTTCTACCTTTTTTCCTAGTCTGTCTCATTTGTTATTTCTCGCAATGTTATTTTCCTCAGCCTCCCCTGCTGAGGTGACCGGATCAGCCACCCTCCTGGGCTTGGCCATGTGGTGGATGGATGGTACCTTGCTGCCTGGAGCAAGCACAGCCTGCCTGCTGCTCACCTGGGCATCCCCCAGACCAGCTCTGCAGTGCTCCTGCAGGAAGACAAAATGTCAGACAGGCTCCCCAGGGTCTTGCAGAGCCCTTGGTTACTTACGGGCAATAGTGTTGCGCTGGGCATGAAATTTCAAACATTATGTGAACGGTTTTAGCTAGATCCAACATGTGATTCATTTACAGTCTAAACAGTTTTACAGGAATTATGACGGAGCTTAAAATAGGCCAGTGTTAACCCTCCTTTTTTTGCTCTTTTTGGATGCATAGTTCCAAATCTAATATAAATTGCAAGTGACGACAAGTCTGGTATTTAGAAGAGCCAAGTTTAAGTTAGTGGGCAGTAATAGCTAGGCTGTAAGAAAAGCCTTATCCTTCCTGCCGTCTGTAACCATTTCCAAAGCCTGAACAGCTTTCTCTCCACGTGGAAAGCAGGAAGAGGGCAACACTGCCCTTTCCAGTTAGCCACCGAAGGGCTGAGTACTGGGAAAGATGCTCCGTAATGATATGGGAAGGGTGTTGAGGAAGGTCAGCAAGTCTGGAGAGAAGGAGAATGAAGGAATTATTTTAGGTTTTGATGTAGGAAAGATCTCTCGTCTTGATTGGGGTGTTATTTCTTGTTTTGAATATTGCTTAGAAATACTCTTCCTCAGCTGTAACTTCATAACTCCTCCCTGCAGAATAAACTAATCTATAGCACTCGCAGAAGCTACAGTCTTTGAAGTACTGAAAGGGAAGAGGAAATGAAAGGGAGTGAAAAGGAAATACTGGAAGGTGATGGGAACTCTACCTTAATTTCAGAGAGACATCACCCCTGAATTGTCTTGATTTCAGGCTTAAACTCTGCGTTATCCAGTATTCCAGCTATTTCTGCAGCTGTGCTGATTGGCAAAAAGTGTATTTTAGTATGACAGTGGACTGGCTGATAAGCACTGTCAAGATATCTTATTTCTAAACGTGAGCTCTTGGGAGCACATATCGGTCCTTGCCTGCTATTTTGAAAACCTAGCTGATCCAGATTTTAAAAATAGCTTTAAAGACCTAGAATTTCAAAACCAGAGACAGTTTCTTGAGGAAATCTCAACCTTTGTTAAGACTTGTGATAATAAAATATTATAATTTATTTAGACAGGGCAGTAGAAACTGATTCATGATGTTAAGATACTAGGAAGTGAAAGGATTTTTTTCTCCACACTGTGAATATACCCATCTTACAGAAGAGTCCAGTCTTAAATGTATTAACATGCGAAATGTATCAACATGCAACACAGAGCAAAGATTGGTCTTGATCTGGCACTTCAGCTGGAAACCATTTCTTTCTCTTTGCCTTCAGGTGTACTGGAGAGCAGGGGCATGGGCGCAGGGAGGTTGTCTGGTAGGACCAGAGCCCAGCGGAGGTGAGGTCAGTCCAGCTGGCAGGGGTCCATGGTTGGATGAAGAAATATTTGGGCAATGTAAAAGCAGTGACAGTATTTTACTGGCAGAGGAACATTGGACTTCATTGTCTTTGAAGGAGAGCTTTCATTGTCTGGGCTGACAAAACTGCCTGTGTGGTTTGGGGTTTTTTGCTTTCGCTAAAGAAAACAAAGGGAGAAGTCCCAGAAACTCAAATGTATGTGCACCTGAGTCAACACACCCTTCCTCACCTCCCCAAGAATAATAGAGTGGTTGAGTGGGAACTAGATCTGACACTAGTATATCAGTAGCAATGGTTAAAAAAATACATACTGGCACTCCCTGGAGAGAAACACAAGCCTCCCCAGCCACATATTTCTTTTGTTTTCTGTGTGTGCACCCAACTAAAGCTGTGGGTACAGGCAAGATGGCTTATTATTCTCTGTTGTGTACCGTGGAGTCTGATGCTTTTGCCCAGCACTGTGGATGTTTGTTTTCCCTTGTGAATTGTACCAGCCTGGCAGGGAAACATGTTCACTTGCTTCAGGTGATGGAACAAGGCACAGTGCAGAAGTGTTGGGCTTCATTTCGGAGCAGGTAGTTGGTGTGCATGGCCATGTAGGTCTTAGATCCTAGCAAATGCTCCAGAAACAATGTGCCACAGGGATGGAAATGCCCTGGTGCACTTACAGGTGAGATGAAAGTGGGAAAGAACTTGTGGGGGTGTGCACATATTACCTGGAGTCCTGAGAAGGGAGCTGCTATAGTCCCCGTGTTCAGCATGGTATCGCCTGGAGCTAATGGGAGATGCTGGGAGGGAGCTGTGACCCAGCTGGCGTTATGCCTCACTCCAGGTGAGAAGGAGCCACACATCAGGACTCCTTTTTGAAAACAGAACTTGCAAGGAAGAGGATGTGCTATTTTTCTAGCTTGTTTTACAAATGCAGGTGAAGGAAAACTGGTAAGTGGCCCTCTCGGCTCTGTAAGCAAATCACTTCTCTTTTTGACCTAAACCCAACGGGCTGCTTAGCAGCCTTGTCTTGGGAAAGGTATGGAAAATGGGTTCAATAGACCAGGCTGGGATTGGTCATCCCGATAACACAACAGAGGGACATCTGCTGTCTCCTGGAGTTGGTAGCACAGCTCATGTCATGCACAACTTGTCTGCCATTCTGGAGTTGGGTACAGAGGACTTCGTTCAGGGGTTGTGCTAGAAGGTTGCAAACACAGCACCCTTACACTGTCTCCACTGGAAAAGGAAGGAGCCCTCAGAGGGGCCAGCTTTCACAAGCCGTCTGCCATCCAAGTCCTGTGCAATGCCTTCCCTCCCGAGATTCTTCCCTCTGCTGCTGCTTCTCCTCCAGGATGTCAGCTCTGCGTTCCAGTGGGATCTCAGGCCCCACCCAGTCCAACCGCTCATACAGGGAGACCTCTGCAACGCGCAGGTTTGTCATTCATTCACCTGTTTGCTTTTCCGAGTGCGTGTGCTGGCAGGCCTTCACCTGCCTGCGGGCAGCGCGCGTCCAGCGGGGGAACAAGCCCCAAACCCTCTTCCCCATGCCTGGCAGAGGGTGAGGTGACGCAACAGGGTGTTTGTGCATCGGCTTTTTGTATGAGTGTGCATGTGTTTGTTCACTTGCCTGAACTTACCCTTGCACCTTCATGCGTGATAAAGGGAGAATTCCCTATCAATTGCATCTTCTGACAGCCAGGTCAGAGTTGAAACTTGGCACTTTACCATTAAATTGTGTTCAATGTACAATGAACAAAACTAATCTGGGGAGAAAACTTAAGCAATGAGTATTTGAAAAAAAAGAATCCTCTGTTCAGGGTGTGTTTTGGAAAGATAGATGGGTGTTTGCAAAGGCAGTATAGAAGGTGAGAAGGGAAAAACCGACCTTGGAAATGGCTTGGAAAAGTGTGTGTTTAGTGGAATTTGTTCCAAATAACTCTCCGAAAGCCAGAGAAGTGGAGGAGCAGAGGGAGTCGACTGAAGGTGTTTGGTTTGGTGTGAGAAACTTCTGGCAGAAAATAGATCTCTTTAAAGAGAAACATAGAGTGATTTCAAGACTTCTGTAGTCTTGCTCAATGAGCTTTGAAGCTTGAGCTCTCTTTGAGAGAGCCTGAGCTGTCTCTGAGCCCACCTCACACGTGAGGTGAGCCCTTTCCTCTGAGCTTCCATACGGAGCTTGTGGCCAGGTCTGAGCTGTCCCGGTGGCCTGGGGGTCGACACAGTGCCTCTTGGGCTGAACTGTGTTGGTTCTGCCACCACGTGGAGGTGACACAGTTGGGAGCGGCTGCTTTGCATGTCACGATCTGACTGCAGATACTGAGGGATACCAACAAAAAGCCACAAAAAGGGTATGTATTCATAAGCAAAGTCGTTGGATTAACTTCTCATTGACCCTACCTAAGTTCTGCTGGGACACAGGTGTTGGGTGGGGTTGGCTAGGTGGGTGCTCTGTATTACAACAATGCCAGCCTCTGGGTTTCTCTTCTCACAAATAAGAAACTCAAAAACATTCCCTTTGTGCCAGAGCAATGAAACAGTGTCCTGCCTAGTTGTGTCCTCCAAAGAAGGTAGGAGGTCTCTCCAGATCTCGGTTCTCAAGATGTGTAAAGCAAACAAGGGCAGAATGAGTGAAGGTGGGTGGGTTGGGGGTACCTTAGGACACCTGCAGGCTGGAAGATGGATTTCAGTGCATGTGTGGTGCTCCAGGTTTCTGAGTGAAAGTCTCATCCAGCTCTGCACACCAGTCCCTTGCCTCCTGACTTCCTCCTGCCTGGATGCACCCAAACTGGGGGAATTCTCATTTAGTCATCATTTTAATTTTGCACTTTTATTTAATAATGAAATATCATGATGGTGCTATAGCACAGCATTGTCATATGTGGCAGAGAATGTGCTTTTTTTACTGTATTGGGAAAAAAAAGCCAATGAGTAGCCTTGGTGGTATGTGTGAACAAGGAAGTGGTATGTCAAGAAACCACGTATTGTCATCGCTGTTTGCCATAAAATGGACAACACAGGAAACAGATTTAAGTCCAATTCATTTTCAGTTCTCTTATATAGCTATTAATACTATAGCAAAGCTTGCGTTGTCCCCTGCTCCTCCCCATTCTGACCGTCCCCTGTCACCCCAAGTGTGTGAATGGCCACGCTGCCCTCTGCCATCCCTGCAGGTGCCGTGGACTCCTGCAGCACGAGGGGCCATGCTTCGCCCCGCCACACCTTCCCTGCCCTGGAAAGTCTCCGGAGAGCTGGAGAGGGATGGTGAAGTGTGTTTTTCCTTTGTGAAACCTGTATGTATGTAGCGCTCTAATCCCATCATCATTCTTTACCCATCCCACATTGTGAGCAGATGGTTTCTGTAATGTTTGATGTTTCCCTAGCCTCAGCATTACGTGCATGCTTTATTCAGTAACCCTCCAGCATAAGCAATAATGCATCTTTGGAAAAGCTGATACACAAATTAATAGCAGCTGAGCTGATACTGTCACCTGAAGTTATGCTTTGTTTTTGCAGAGCGTAATTTGCCAGCATACCCCTCTGTTAGCCGAGATCTTCAATTCCCCACTGTGCCCAGCTGTAACTGTGAGTGGGTGGTCACAAGGGAGTTCCTCAGAGAAAAAAACAATAAATAAATACAGAAAAGTTCTAAAAGCGGGTCCAGGAAAGGTCAGCCTCATGGTTTGCTGAAGCAGATGAAGCTGAGGTTGTAATGCAGTGAGAAAATCTTAAAGGGTGGGGAGAGGGATAGAACTGTAAATGGATTTTCAAGTACTGAGAAAGAGGTGTTGATTGTGTACAGCAAATACACGTAGGAGTGTATGCATGCTGCTTTCAGCAGAAGGAAACTGTATGCAAGGGCAGATGTTTGCACCTCTGGTACAAGCAATGCAGAAGTGCTCTTTAAGCCCCATGCTGCAGAACCATCACTGGCTCAATCACTGTGAATTCCCCAAAGCAGTTGGGAAGACCTGAGTGTCTTCTTGCTTGAGATTTTCGGTTGTGTTGAGGTTGCATTTCAAAGCTCTTCTCTGGATCAGCACAAACCAGGAGCACTTTACATTTTGCTTTTAAGGAGGGCTGAGATTACAGGGACTTCTCAACCCAAGGCTGAAGAGTTGCAATGCTTGTGGAAGCAGGGGGTCGGTGAAATGGGTCTGACCCTGTGCACCAGAGACCGACCCATCAGGAGTTGTGTGTAGAGTGTGCTTGCTCTAAGTGTGCTTTGGAGAGTCCCCCACCACCACTGCCTAGCTTCCTTCAAGTTAATAATTTGCTCTATATTTATTAGCTAATGTACCTTTTGCTTTGATGCATGAAGATAGTGAGCTGGCAGAACCGACTACAGCAGTTTCTGAGAACACTACCCTTAAAAACAGATCTTCCTTTGAAGTCAGGAGGTGTTTACTCCACCAAGGGCCATGCTTGGCACTTGTTCATTTGTCAAACAGTAACAAAAAAATTCATCATCTTCAGGGAAAGTAAAAGAAATGGCATATTTGGTGTGAATGGGAAGAGCTGTGAAATATGTTTCTGGAAATTTTGTATATATTTAAAAAAACAACAAAACCCAAACATCTTATCAGCCATATATCTAATGGGTAAAGTACTTGACACCCAACTTCACAGCTTGGCACTCTGCGTCCCACCTGGCCATCATGAGCGTCCTGAGTCAGTGCAATGTTGCTGCAGTATTTTAGGGTCCACTGCTGAAGTCAATACGCAGGCACACATCAGAAATCCTGTAGTGCTGCAGAAACAGTTTCCATGTGCAAACCAGAATAGCCCTGTGCCTGGTGCAGAAACTGGAGCAGTTCCCCTCAGGTAATGGGTGTGAGGACCCAGTGCTCCACGAGGAGCCTGCCAGAAGTGATTTTGTGCTGATGTGCTGGGTTGCTTCTCATTGAGCCAGATTGATGCCATTCAGCGTGATTTAAGAAATCTGTTCATGTACTGTTGGGACTCTGCAGGCTTTTATTGCCATGTGAGACGTGTGTGTTTATATATATACACACATACACTTGCACAAGGGGAAGAAGCAAAAAGCTGCAGAGTGAAGCAGTAGTGTTTCAAA
>NW_010122643.1:0-16706 GCF_000699245.1 Pterocles gutturalis | reverse complement strand
GGGATTGAGGCCCTTTCCTGCCTCTGCAGATAACTTTTAGGGTCTGACGAGCTTTGCTTTTATATGTGCTTCCTGCGGTGCAAGTGTTCCCATGATAGTGCAATATGTGGCCAGATTGCTCTTCTGTATTATACTGGTGGTACTTGTTAGTCTGGTGTATATTTATATTTTAATTCTGAAGTCTGGGAAAGGTCATCAGTCTGTCTTGGTAACGGGTGAGTGGCTGTGTGCTGCATTTAGACCCACAACTGAAGGGCCATCATAGGCTGAGATACTCTGAATTTCATGGCAGTTTGTTGTCAATGCATAAGAATTTCTATTTTTTGCCACGTGTAGTCTCCTTTTCTTGTCTTTTGGGAGAGGATGGAAGTCTCCAGGTACTTTTCTCATGAGTATTGCAGATTCAGTATTTCAGTCTGGAAATAAAGCAGTATAAAACAGTACTGCAATATCCGTTATGAGGATGGAGCACAGGCTGGAATTTGGGTAGTGGAAATGTTTGCACATGCTTCAGAATGTAAGCAGGTGTAATCAGTGGGGATCTTCACACTTAAACTAAAGGCCATGTATAAATGAGTTTCCTTCATTCAGCTACTATTTAATGAATTTTGCCTGTCCCAAGCTTCCTCGATACATTCAGGTTGTTGTAGGCTGGCTGGTGCTTTCACTGCCACTTCGAAGACTGTCTGGTTAGTTTTGTAGTATTTGAAGTAATTAAAGTCACTAGTGTACTCTAAAACTGGCTTCCTAATGTCTGTTTCTACAGCTGTTACTCAGTTTCTCTCTCAAGAGTGGTAATTTGATGCTTTTAGATATCTGGCTGGAAGAAAAGAACTCCAAAAAAATGCCTAAATATATCTAATGGGATAAAACCACAGCCTCCCACCCCCAACCACAAGGAGACACTTCCCACAGAGAAACATAGTATTTAAAAATATATTTTAAAATTAAAACAGCCTTTGGTATGTGTTATAAAAACTTGCACAATGGCAACTTTCTCATTGCAAAGCTAAGGAATTGAGTATTTAAAATGAAGAGCCACTTGCATTGTTTGAGAGCCTTGAAGACCCTGGAGCCTGATGGTTTTCTCTTCTGAAGTAATTGAGCATCACCTCAGAACAGCAGTGGTACTGGGAATTTGGCTATCCCAAGTTCATTAGTTTTTGTTAAATAGCAAAGCGATTGCATCCCCACATACCTTGATGTATGTGAGTGAGCCAAGGGGTGGTGTTGCACTGGTGGGTGAGCTGGACCATGGATGGTGGGAGGAAATACCAGGTGATGGATTCCTCTGTGTTATCACTGCTTCTGGGCAGGGGAACGGGGCGGCTGCTGGGCTCGCTGGGGCAGTGGTCCCAGCTGTGAGGGGGCTCTTGGGGCAAAGGAGATTCCCCTCTTCCCTGCTACAAGTGTATGGGAGATAGATACACTGATGTGCAGGGTCAGGAGTCTCGTGTTCCTATCCGTTTTTAATAAACTGGGAGAAAATTAACACCACTTTAGTGTTCATCTTGGCTATTTAAGTATCTGGACATGGCTCTCCCCCTCTTGCACATTTTTCTCCTAATTATAATTTTCTGACATACTTTCCTCCTGGAAGCCAAAGTTATTAATGTTTATCCTCCCAGGACTAAATGCCTCTGTTCATCTCTGAGTCACTCTTCCAATTACAAATTAATTTATCCAGTATTTCTCTTTGCTGCCATGAGCAGTGATGAGAAACACACCAGACTCAGGATGAAATTTGCTGAAGGGATGAAGTAATGTGTCCGTGGTGTATCTTTAGGGTGCGACTTTGTGAGGGGTATATTGAAACACGCCATTGGGGAAGGCAGTCAGGGGAAATGCGATGGCTGATTTACCCCAAGGAGCTTTGCACTGTGCAAGTGGGACAAACCCCAGGGTGCGGGGAACTCCCCAGGGTTTGGTGCCTGTCTTCTCCCCCTCGCCTTCCCTCCGACTCTGGGGACACCAGCTTTTAAATTCTCCTGGGCTTTCTCTCTGCAGACACTTCAGTAACCTGTTTGGGAGAAGATACAGATTGACAAAGGCATCTAGTGTGCTGATTTCAGACCAACCACAAACTTGTGAAAGAAGTGGTTTGTTATCTGGGTAGCTCAAGATCACTTTTCCCTGCTTATGAAAAAGGCAAATACTTGCCTGCTTATGTTATTCAAAATAGAAAATGCTGTTAAAAGTGTTCTTAAAAGCTATTGGTAGGAAAAATGAAGGCTGAAAAGCATTAGTTGTTTTCACCGTGGTGAAATCTGCAGTGTCTGCATCCCAAACCCTGGACTGACTGCCATGAATCCCTGTTGAAACAACGAAGCTGGTGGTCCTGAGGAAGCCTGCAGGGAAGTTGCGTGCCTGAAACATGGGGAAATGGGAAATGGCATCTGCTTTGGGATTGTCTGCGAACGCAGAGAAATCTCGTGAGTTGGTAAGTCAATATCTGAAGGGCATCAGCACATGAACATGCTGTGCAGTCAGGGTTATCGGGGGAGAGACATCAGCTAACATCCTTTTGGGTCACCTGAACGGCAGCGAGGATGCTCCCGTAGTGTGGATGCATGTTGCCCAAAGGCACAACTGGGGTCTGAGCCAGGCAGCTGCTCATTAAAAGCTAATTGTTTAGGAAGCTGTAGTGTTGCTTGCCTGCTTTGTAAATAAGCCTCTGCCTTGACAGATGGGTCAGACCCGAACTCCTAATTGATGGTTTGGGTCCCTTCATCGGGTTGGATCTGTTGAAGTTAAGCACAGCCTTGCAGAAGTGTGTTAGTTTTTGTAATTGCTCCACTCTTCTGATCTGTTCTGGCAGGTCAAGATGGATTTCCTCTGTCCCCTGTGTCTTAATTACTTCATTCTTATCTGGAAGTGAATTCACAGAAGTACAACTAAAATAAACATCCCCTCCCCTCTCTTTTCTGGGAAACGCAGATTGCTGTTTGTCAGACATGCCTGTGACCTTCCAGGTTAATGAGCAACTTTCTGATGCAGCATGGGGGCAAACCTCTCCTCTGGTTTGGTGTCAGATGGGAAGTTCAATAGATGGAAGCATTCCCCAGTGAGAGGGGCTCGGAAATTTGTGTGGTGATGAACAGCCTGGATAGAGATGTCTGCAGCAGGCAGCTGCGTGTGGGGTGCGGGGTCTGGGCCAGCGATGGAGGGAGGGACAGGTGCCCCTCTCCGGGAGCAGGGAATCGGAGATGTTGCTGAACTGGTCTGTGGCACCACACCAGGAGCCAGTGCTGCTGGTTTCAATAGCAGTTACAGACTCAGCTAGGCATGTTTTGGCACTGAAAAGACTGTCTTGTAAATCTTATCCTCATTGATTTACCAGGGTGTTGGGTTTTGTTTTGTTTTTTTTTTCTTTTAATGGAAAGTATTTTTTTTAAATGGACTCATCTATTCAGGCAAATTATTTTTTAAAAACATGTAGAAATAAGATTGAGTGGAGCTCTCAATGTTGCTTTGATTAATCAATCTTTCTTTGTTCCATAAACATATTTTTACTTTTTGTAAAGTGTAATTATTTTATGATAAAGTACTGTGCTATGTTAGATAATTCTGATAGTAAAGAGGTCTTGGCCTGTTAGTCCTCCTAACTGGATGCTCTCAAATGTTCTTGTATTTTCCCTAGACCTTCTATATCTTATGATACTCTTCTGAGATGTATCTTACACATGTTCAATAGAATAACCAGGTAATTGTATAAGATGTGTGTTTTGTGCTGCATTTGTACAGATCCAGCTCTGAAATGCAATGATGAGAGCGCTCAGGTGGACAGCATTGCCCTCCTATAGGGGTGTCTTACGTGGTGATGGCTTGTGATGGGGTTTCTCCTGCCTTTTTCTGGAGCTGTTAGAGGAGTCTGCCTCCAGGTGAAAGCAGCGTTACTGAATGCCTTGCTGATCTGGAGGAACGTGGCACGTCAAGAACAGGGCTTTTAATACTGTGCCTGAGACCAAATCTGTGCTTGTTCGGTGGCTGAGCCGGTCTCTCTGGGAACCAGGCAAGTGTGGGGCAGGTTGGAGGGCATCTGCCTTCCAAGTTCAAAGCCCTAACAGCAAGTTTTAGAATAAGCCTTAATAAACAAATCCTTCCTACTTTCTGTTTCAGTAGGTGTCGATCACATGAGGCTATTTTTGCCACTAAAATGTTATGTAGTAGATGAACCCTGTGGGTTTATTCTGATATATATAACTGAATGTGTTTCCGTGTTTGGACTAAACAGTCCAAGAAAACAAGCTTTATCTGAGTTTGGCTCTGGCAAGTAGAGTGTCTTTGACTTGTAATTGCTTTAACACTGCAGTTCCACTTATTTTTATAGAGAGGCGTTCTTGACGGGTTGAAGGAAAGCAGCAGCTTTTGTTACATTGGTTAATCAAATGCTTCTTAAAATCCAGGGAGCCCCTCTAGTAGCAGCAGAGCGTTAGTTATATTTCAGTTATTCCTGAAATTGTTAACAAGGGTAGAGAAAACAGTCCTTCAGCAGACATCTCTGTATTGTCACCGAGCTCCCAATAAGCGTTGATGAAATATAACCTGCCTGACACTTTTTTTTCAGTGCTTTTGCTGGTGTTCTGTAGACAGTAGCCTACAGCCACCGTTTACCTTCCCTCAAGCACAGCATACTTGGAGGTGTTGCAGCTAAGCCCTTGTTCTCAAAGATCATATCAGGAGAAATGTATTAAGATTATTTTTTTCCTTCCTTCTTTTGAGCCTGGGATTGGTTCTCATGGGTATCTGAAGTCCTGCTGTAAGAGTTTGCAGCTGTTTAAAGTCTAATAAAATTGCTTCCTTACTGCCTCCTGGGGTGTTTGGACACAGCTTTAACAGCAGCCCAAAAGAGTTAAATAGTACTGGGGATGATTTTACCTGCTTGGTAGCGAGTGGTCTTACATAGTATGACATTTATGACTGTAAATGCCTCTTATAGAACATGATCATCCTGTTGGAAGGAATAACTCAAACTTCAATTTCAAAGAAACCTAAAACTCTCATCTTTATTAATAGTAAAAACAAAACTGTTGTTACAAGACATTTTCTTCTTTTGGATTGAAAGAAACATTTTTGTTATTTACCAAATTTAAAAGTGAGATATCTTGGCTTTTTCTTCTCTGTTTTCCTCTACCTCATTTGTATTCCAGCCCTTTCCAGATTAAAGCCATGACTGATGCTGGGGTTTTTTGTGACCAGAGAGTGTACCCACTGTGCCCTGTGTCATGCACAAAGGGGTCACCTGGACCTTGACACATCACGTCTGCAGCTGGGTTGGGCATCTCGTCTTGGCCCAAGCACAGTGCTGGTGGTGTGCGACGGCAGGACGCTGCCGGAGCGGGGACCCTCGGCTGGTGGAAGGGCTCTGTGGGCAGCAGCTGTGGGAGGCTGGTACAGGTTTGGCCACGGAAAAAGATTGTGAAACTCTCTGCTGTGCTATTTGAGATCTCAGTGTCTTTCATGCTAATTTTAAACTTGAAGATGTTTCTCATGGACTATTTGTAGACGAGATGGCTCTTCAAAGGCCCAGTGGGACTTCTTCTGTAGAGCTGGCCTGAGAACTTCACCCGGGGAGACTGGCCAGGAATGCAAGTCTTTAGTTTTTTGTACTCAGATGTACAGCTAATCGAACAGGCTGGATCCTCTGCAAACTTAATGCAGCTTCTTGGCTGGATGTGCTCAGACTGGCCGTGCTGATGCTGAGGGAGCTACTCCAAAGCCTTCAAGCAAAGCTAGTCTGTGTGTGGGGCTGGGGTGAGAGATACTAAGAAACTCCCGTACCCCTAAATCTGTACCTTCTGCAAACTAGGCTGTTGGGTTATTTCCTGGGTGAAGATCTTCTCCAGTGGGCACGCTCTGTAAAGTTAGGAGGAGACCACATACATCCTCACAGACCAAGAACAGCTTACTTTGGAGAAGTGGTTTTCATTCCTGACTTACTCGGTACACAGTTATTTCCTTCTTGGTTTCTGTTAAGCTGCAAAAGTTGCAGCATGGCTGGATCAGAGGTTTTGGAGCTTCAGGGTGGGAGTTAAATCCCTCTTCTGCCTGGTAGTGCACACGCAGGGATTTCACACTGGAAGGGAACACCTCTGCGTGGTGAGGATAAACATTGGTGGGCAGAAATAAATATAATAAACATAAATAAATATAAAACCACAGGCAGTCCTGTCTATTAGGTCATTATAGTGGGCCTTATGCAGGAATACCTCAAGTTACTGCCAGTATTTGGGTTATGTGGATGTGCAATATAGGATCTTTTTCCTCTATCTAGGAGTTACTCCAGTTCAATGTCAATGGATTACCAAACCCAGGCAGCTCCCCAAAGCAAAGGCAGGCAATTGGTCATATAATGGTTGTATAAATCTATTTCCAGTTCTTATGATGACATGGGATTGTGTGCACTTTGACTTTAATCCTCTTCTATCTTTTATTTTATACCTTTCTTTTAATAGATGCTGACATTCTTGCTCCATTGTTCATCCAGCTGGGACTGCGGAACTGTGTCAGCTGATAATTTAGAGCGAGTGAGACCAGATCCTTTGTACACATTCCTCCTGTGTCTCCTTTGAAGAGATTTTTTCTTCTTGGATCACAGTGACGGCTGCTAGAGCTGGTTGTGGCTGGCACTTATGTGTTTTTACTACATTTAAATGATAAGTGTGACGCTTGAATGAACCCTCATCAGTGGAGCTTTTTTCCATGTCTTTGCCCTCAAAAGTGCTTCAGGCTTTTAAATCTCCTACCTGGGAGGTATTTTGCAAGGGTTCATTAGGCGTGAGCAGCAGGCTTTGATTTATTTGATAAAAACATGGTTATCGTGTGTAATGCTGGCTGCTGTGGGACTCAAAGCAATGAGAAGTCTCATCTTCTAATAGCATCAAATGTGACACGACAAATGTGCTGCCATTAGGACATAGCAACAGGCAGCCTTTGGGCTTGTTAAGATCTTTGGCTTTGTGTTCATTTTTAATTATAGCTGTGGCTTGGGATATTGTAGGCGTGCAGCTGGGTCACGCTGACTTGTACAGAAGCCGTCAACGAATTTGTGGTGGTGCCTCATTAAGGCTTTTGAGGTCTGGAGCATCTCTGCTGGCTGGTGGAGGCCAGCCCTGTGGTGGCTGCTCTCTTCCCGCCCATGTACTGGTGTTGGTGTGTCTCCGGTGCAGCTGTGCGGTGGGTACGTGTACCGGAGCCGGTGCAGAGCTGGGGGGCGAGCGCTTCCCCCCGCAGCCCAGCCTTGCCCGCCCACAGTGGTCCTGCTTCCAGGCACCATGCTGGCGCTGGCCTGCAGCTTCAGTTGAGTGACGAAACCAAATAAATACAGTGGCGTTCACCTCATGGGAGGCATGGGAAGGAGCTGGCGAGAGGGGAGGTCCAGGATGGGTACCTGCCCTTCGGCAGCCCGTGACGCGTCCAGAGCTGTGGTGTGTTCTGCAGGTTAAAGAGCAGGTGCCCAGGGCTGGATCCAGGCATTAGCTGGGCAGGGACTGACTGTTGACTGTCCGGTGTTTGCTCTTTGGAGGACTTTTGGCTGCGTGAGGATATGCAGGAAAGCTGATCTGAATTAACTTTTTAGAAGCAGATTGTTTAACTCGTGTTAAACCTTTGTGTGGACTTGGATTTCAAATAGTCTCACTTTACTGTAATTTACTTTGGCTTAATTATATCTTAAAGCAGAGTGAAGACTGCGTACTCTGAATTAAAGCAGTTTAACACAGACTAACCAATTCACTTTAAATCCATTCCTCTCAGTTAACTCAGCCCGACCTCCCTCTGCCTCGGAGCAGGCAGGTCCGGAGCCCAGGCTCCTGTAACGTGGCACTTCCCTCCCGAGCAGAAGCAGCTTTGAAGGGAAGGACCTTGATGGCCTGACAGTGCCTTGTCTTTGCTTTTTCCCCCGCTGGAAATAGCCTTCCTCCCCGCCGAGGAGCATTGTGCATTATGATCACAACCACAACTGTAAGTAGAGCTATCTACAGGACACCCTCTGCTAATGTCTCCTCTTATCATTAGAAAATCCTGTGGAAGGATCTGGAGAAGCTCTCAGTCTCTGTCATCTCGGTGACAAATTTCACGGGCAGTCTCAGTGCTGCTGCTGACATGTTCCTTTTACGTTTAATTCACGACTGGTCACACTTTATGCAAGAGGCAGTGGGTTTGCGCTTACCTCCATGTTGGTGCCAAGATTTCTGGCAAAGTGCATAAAACTGGTAATGCATTTTAAACTACATGTAAGCACTGTGGGTGAAGCAAGAGCATGTGATGCTGCCTCCTTGCTCCTATGAAAATATGATAAAGCTCCTTCCACAAGGAAACCTGGGGATAAACCTTCTGCTGTGCAAAAGCCAGTGGTGGGCTGCGAGTCCAACTAGCCCTGAGAGCAGGACTTGCTGGTGCTCGGTGGCCTTGAGAACAAGGCTCTGGTCTTCATCTCATGAAAAAACAAGGGGCCACCTGGTAGATTCTCTCTGCTCTGGTTTGCTCGGTGGCCTTGAGAACAAGGCTCTGGTATTCATCTCATGAAAAAAAAAGGGGCCACCTGGTAGATTCTCTCTGCCCTGGTTGCCAAAACAGCACGAAAATGCTGCAGAACCCATTCCAGGCTGGCTAAGGGGCTGGTGGCATTCTGCTGTAATTTGTCCATCTGCTATTGAATTTGCTTATAGTTTGAAAGGAAAAAAACAGTAAACTTAGAAACATTCTCTGGGGGCTGGGTGTTACTTCAGTTGCCAGCTGTGTGACCAAAGACTGCCGGTTTTTTTGGGTGATGCTCTCTACAGTCTGTAGGAGAAAATAGCCACCCAGCCCATGTGGAGGACAAATAAAATCAGTCACTATAGCAACTGAAGTAAATGTTAATCACGCTAAATATAGTTCTCCCCTGGCACTGAGCTATGTAAAAATAACTTGTACGTCAGCTCCCTACCTTTCTGAGTGCTGTCCTGTCCGATTCCTGCCCTGACCGAACCCGGGCTGCTCCTTACTGCCACAAACTCTGCAGAACAACTCCAGAGGCAGTGCTGGCTGTCCCCTCTCACATGTGATGGGTAAAACCCCATTTCCTTGGGAGACACCTCTCTGCATCTCCTGCAGGCCTTCATCCTGCTCCCAAAGAACTTCTGCTTCTTCTGCTTCTAATAAACCCACATCCCTGCAAGGAACAGACTGCAAGTTGCTAGTTTCCCTACTGGAGATTTGCTCCCCCCTTCACGAGCAGGTTGTTTCTGGGAGCTGTTCTGCAGCAAGGTGCTCTGGATCTGGGTTTTGTTGTTGGGTTTGGGGTTGTTTGGTTGGTTGGGTTTTGGCAGAAAGTCTTTAGAGCATGGGTATTTTTAAAAATCAGTTTAAATTAGTTTTTTAAAAACCTTTTCCTAGAGGTGTCTGTTGTTTGTTTTGTTTTTGTCTAAAACTCCCATAAGACTCCTGGCATTTGATTATGGAAGAATTATGAGAAACAGGGAAATGGATTATTGGTGAAACCAACCTCCAAGGGAGCCAACAGGCAATTCTCTATTAGAAACAAAGCCACAAATTGAGGTTATTGGGCAAAACTCTCCCACTGTGGCGCATGGCAGGACCTGGGCCAGGGCTTGGCGCTGGAGTTGGTCGTCGCTTTGTTGCATCTGAAAAGCACCAAAAAGCACCTGTAAAACTGTCACATGCCTGTAGAGAGAAGCAAGTTAGCAGAAATTTTAATATTGCTTTTTATAAGACGGGCTTCATCTTGTGGTCCTGAAAAAACACGGATGTAATAATATTTTGCATTAGAATACAAATACAAATGCTTGTATTGGCACTCCAAGGGACAGGTGAAGTGCTAAGATCCAGATGGGGCATTTTGCCTGCTTCCAGGTTGGGTGCTGTGTTGATTTTGGGGCAGTTGCAATTATTATTAATTTTCTTTTGATCAACTGACATTTTAATTGTCCCTTGATTAGAAAGCAGCAGGGATGTGTGAGAGCCAGAAATGCAATTGTTTAAGCCGGGTCTGTAACAGTCACCCTGTGTTTTTATTTAATACAAATATTAATGACTGTATAGTAACACAGAGAACAGAAAGGACTAAATGCTTTCCAGCCTGTTTTCACGTTTGCAGGAGCCTGTTACTGGGCTGAGCTGACTGCATGCTCAGAGGCAAACACCATCGGTCTGCTGCGGCGCGGAGATTTCGGGGAGCACTGAGATCACTCCTGCTAGCCTGTGGTCAGGTTATCAATATATCCCGTACTAAAAGCGTGGTGGGGACTGAGCTAATCAAATCGCCAATGAAAGCGATGTTGGCTGGTTTGATTTGCATTTGAGCAGGGAAGAGATGAGAAGTTGTGCGATATGTTTATTTTAAGCTCTGAGATGGGGCTGGTTCAACATCAGTTATTTGAGGGGTTTTTCCGTCGCGTGGCAAGACATGCAGTGCATCCGAGAGGGGAGGGGGGCTGCTCCGTGAATTGAAGGAAACTGCCTGTAGCAGAAGAAATATGTATTTTATATCTTATGGATTGTCTGCATGCCCTCCCTACAACTGCACAGTCAAATACCGATGGCTGATCTCTCTAGCGTCAAGAGAGTCCAAACTGACTTTAATACTAATTCTCTGTACAGCACGGCTGATAGCAATAAGCTCTGACAGCTCCCGCTATCAACAGCCAAGTACAAAATCATGCTGCTTTTTGGCAGAAGACTTGCTTGCTGGGGCAAATGGCTTTTGAGAGGTTTCATACCATTTTTGTGTCAGCTGAAATTCCTTTTTTTAATGAGAAACCAAAATTTCTCAGGAATTACAGACTTTGTTTGTACAAAAAATAATTATCTTTTTTTTCATTAGCATCTCACCACTGAGCATTGAAATATTAAGCAGCTTGGAAATTTATGGGGAATATTGTCTATTTTTCTGGGTTTTGCTTTCCCTGCCTCCCCTTGTGAACAAGTTCACATGGGCAGTTGAGGCTCATATCAGCCATCTTTCGAGAGTTGCTTAATCCCCAGGAAATTTCTGTTTCAGCCTAAGAATATATTTTATCTGTTTAACTTTCACCTAGCCCTTGCCTGGAGGCATTTGCTCGATGTGAATGTTATTTTATTTGGCCTGTTCTCTGATTTTTATCCGGCCTGATCAGAGATTTCTGAGCATTTACCAAAGCAAGGAGGGAAGCCTGGACATAGAATTGGTTTAGAAATACCATGAAATTAGAGGGAAATGAAAGCTGCATCAGTTAACAAGATATCCTCTCGAGATTCCCGTAGCATCAGGAATGCTGTCAGTGTCAAACACGATTATATGAACAACCAGCGCCTCCTGTTTCTGCTGTAGATCTGCCTGGCACCCGTTTGCCCCCCGCCCTGGGGGTTTCAGAGCGACTGCTTGTCGCTGTTGTCACTGTCTTTCCCCCCATGCTCCTGTGCAAAGGCTCCGGCATCCTCCTGAGCGGGCAGCACACGGGTGGGAACAAGGGTTTGAGAGAGCTTTCTCCCCTGAATCCATTAGGAAAGTCAGCAGCTGAATTAAACTGATTTACAGCAGGCTCCCTCTCTGCACTCAGGGATCACGCGTGCCCAGAAGTCCATCACGCTGTGTGTAAATGCTGCTGTCTTATGCCTCACCTGCTTTCCTCGTGTTCAGTGTATTTTGAAAACTGGACCTTTTACTGACTGTTGTGTAAAACCTGCACTGCGAAGTGCTGCAGTAAGCACAAGGAACTATTACCAGCAGTTTTATGGGGAATCCAGTGGGATGTATTTGTGTGCTGGAAATCACCTTGAGACTAATTAAAAAACCAAACAAAACTGTTCAAAAATTAGAATACAACTGTAATTGCCTGCTGAGGGAACTCAAATGCCAAGTACTTTATAAATATCCTGTTAATGTGCAAATGAAATATTTTATGATACTTGTCTGTGATTTAAAAGAAAAAAAGTGGTATTTGCCACCAGGCAAATAAAGTTGTTAATCAAAATATTTCCATTAGTGAGAGGCGAATATTTCACTCAGAGACACCCACAGGCATCAGTAGCCCAGATTTATTCACAGATATCTCAGACAGAACACTCACATTTATCTTCTTGTGTTGTGTTTCGTGGAGTTGATATGAATTCTGTATGACACCTTCCCTCTGTTCAGATTTTTTGAAAGTCTGCCCCAAGTTGGTATAAAACTTCTCAAGATGCTCGGGCTGCGTGAGGAAGCAGAACAGCTGGACTGCAACACGTGTAGAGGGATGGAGGTGAAGGAGGAGCTGCATTTTGCATCATGTGTGCTTGATTTTTAGGCTCTCAAGAAGAAGCACCGAAAGGCGTCAGCAGCCAGCTGCCAAGGTCCTTTACCCTCACACAAAATCCCAGTTTCTTTGTGCCTTCCTCCGAACTCTCCTGTTCACCCTCCCGTGCCAGGAGCCCCCGGGGGGTGGTGGGTGAGTGGTGCACCTTGAGGGGAGCAGAAGCTCCTCTTTTTTCTGTTGATTTCTGTTGATTTTACAGAAAGCAACCCACCAACCTTTCTTCTTCCTTCAGGTAAGGTCAGAGAAGACAAATGTTTTCTGGATGTTTTACAGATCAAAGTCAGCCTGGTCTGAGAGAGGAGGGCGAGAGGAGGACTCTGGAGGTGTTTCCCATTTGTAACCGTAAGCAGAGCTCAGGTCACAGGGCAGCCGGTGGAGTGACTCGTCTCCACCCTGGTGCAGTGTGACACACAGCTGAACGGGCAGAAACAGCTGCTTTTCGTCACTGGGTTGGACGCTGGTGGGGTGCTTCTGATGGTACGTGTTCGACCAGCGCACCGTGCCCTGCTCAGGGAAGCCTGTGTCGTGGGTTACTCTCTTTAAGTATTTTTTCCTTTCCTAAAAAAAGAAAAGCTTGCGGTTTTCAGACTGATGCTGCCAGGGAATGGCTTCAAGGTTAAGCAAAGAAAGGTTTTAATTTCCTTGCCAGCAGTAGGAAATGATTGTTTTCATCCTATGAGGCCAGAAAGTTTGAATATCCTCCCCCCTTCTGTAATTCTCCTTGAAGCAATTTTGCTTTCAATCACGAGGCTCCCCTGGTCAGTCAAGGAAACCTGAGACCTTGAGATTAATATTCAAGGCACATGCAGAAAACTTTTGCAAAACTAAACCAAGTCAGCAACCTTGAAATGTTGCTGGCACATCATGGGCGGATGGTGGCTTGGATGTACCACACAGCAACGCCAGGGCTGTCCCAAACCTGCCGTCCGATCAGCTGCTGTAGGGGGACAAAAGCAAAGAGCTGGGTGGTGCTGTGGGCTTTTAGTTTAATTTTGTCTCAAGAACTTCCAGGGAAGGTAAGAGCACAAGTCTGGCCCAAGGAGCTTGTCTGTAGAAGTTGGAAAGTCAGCCCAGGTTGTTTCTGGCTCAGGGCTAACAGCAGTGATGCTGCTGCAGGAATTTAGTGCAGGGTTACTCTGGCAGTGCACTGAGCTGCTGCAAAGGGTCCTTCCTTCTGGTTTGGTTGAAAATCTAAACCTCAATCCGCTGTGCAGTTAAAAAAAAGATCTTACTATTTCTGTAGGTTTTGATATAGAAAGCAGACACAGAAAATGTGCTTTTATGGCTTTATGTTTTCTTTGCTGGAAATTGAGTCTCTGTTTCTACTAAAAATGTTCTTTTCGGTTTTCTAAAATTTATGATGCCTCTGTATCACTCGTTCCGTATGTTGCACATGTGGTCCAGTATACCGAGTTAGCAGGACTGGGGAGCTCATCTCCAGTGTAGCTGGAGGCCCTGGTCACATCTTGCTCTTACAGTGATGTTTTCACATGCTTCCCATCAGGGTGTTATTTTTTACATGGAAAAATAACAAAAACATCAGGAATAGTTGGAAATCTCTGCAAACATCTGCCATACCCCGTTAAGGTCCTGCCCATGTTTTTCCCGGGCTCTGTTCAGCATTCAGTCCCTGCCATGGGCGGGCAGTGAGGGCTGACGTGGGGAACCAGTGCTGAGCAGCAAAAAGACTGTTTCCTGAGGGGCTGGAGTCACATTCCCTGACAACTTAGGTGAGCAGAAAGAAGGCTAACATGCTGGAAATGTTACTGTGCATGTGAGCTCTCCTTTTTTGTTCAAGAGCTTACCATAACAGTCTTCTCTGTGCCCCTTCCAGCAAAAACTTGGCTGAAGCTTGATGACAAGGATGCCATATGCTAGGGCCAATGAATTATTTAATCCCATGCATTATAAAGGCATCTCTATATGAGCTGCTGGAATATGTACTCTCTCAGTGTAACCCACGACTACTGTTGTGCTGCTGGTTCGCCCCCGCCTGGGACATTATAAACCACCATGTGCCTGTGCTGTGTGTTAACTTCTGCTGTTGGACAGGAGCTGTGCTGGAGACGGACAGTCCCTGTGCTGAGATCTGTCACTTAATAGCTTTGTTACTTTATGTTTTCTACTACAGAGAAGCACCTCTAGATGGTGATTCAGCCTGCAGAAGTGTTTATTTTGCTTCTGGTTTTTTTTTTCATTGAGCATAATTGGGAATTTACACATCCATCTATCCTCCTGGCATGAGAGGGGAAATGCTCACAAATAGAGTGTTTTTGTGGTGTGGCACTGGACATCAGGGACAGGAGAAGGACACAGTTGAGAGACTACAGCAAGAAACAAGAACAGGTTTAAATAGAGGTCACTGCAGACACAACAAATTCCTGGTTGATATTGCTGACACATACTGTGAAGAAATAACAGAGTCATCACATTGCTAGGAAAGTAAAATGTGTGTTTTCGGCAATGGATATGGAAATTGCTCAGTGACATCCAGGACCAGAGAGCACAGCTGAGTACACCGAGGGCTGCCTGGGAGGTTTAGCCATGAAGCTCCCACTGGGATTAATTCCCAAATCCCCAGGCTGATCCGAGAATCTCAGCTGAGGGACTGACTATGTTTTCTCATTTTTTTGTGAAACCACTGTAGTATTTAAAGCTTGGAGAGCTGACAAGGACACTTACAGGACTAGGAGGATGATCCTTGAGAAAAGTTGGAATAAAGGGAGATAGAGGGAACAAACATCCACCAGACTGGGTCTGCCATGGCCTGAGCCCACCCGCTGAGGCCCCTGGCTTACGTGAAAAAAGCTGCTGGGTTTCTTTAAAATGGGTGGCACAGGCACCCCTGCGCTGTGGCAGGAGCTGAACCACCTTCAGCCATCACTGCCTGTTCATCAAGAAATAGTGCCTGGGAGCTAAGAAATCAGGTACCCCCGGTTATACTCTGCCCTGGTGAATTACTGGCTGCAGATACTTGAATACATACAAGGGAATCAGACTATAGCCTAATAATGTTGCGATTACATTGCGTTGCCTGTTCGATCCGATTTCTTCTAAAGCAGATGTGAGAATTCCTGATGGTCCCTGCACATCATGCTATGTCCTGCTTTAAAAATTGGTAAATGTAGGCTGTGGGTTTGCAGCAGGTATGTTGGATGCTTCAGGGGAAACTCTCACCCCTTTGAAGTGTTACTGCGCCATCTGTTCTTCGTTGATGCTCCTGACTCAGGAGATCTGTGGGCATGCACATCGATACTTCTGTGTGTCGCTTGGGAAGAGCTATGAGGTGCTTAAAATGCCACCAGGTGTATTCTGCACACAAAGCAGGCTGCCGCGGGAGTCTGGCGAGCGGGGACAGGACATCCAAGGTCCACGAGACCTCTTGGAATGAGAGTAGCCTACCTCTGCAAGCATGGGCTTGCTTAGCAAAGGCTGGGCAAAAAGAAATGGGAAGCCAGCAGAAAGCTTTGAACAGGGTCAGGGTGCTTACAGAAAGGGAAGAACTTAGCTTCAGAAGCTATTGCTGGGGCTTAAGGAGAATTTCCTTGAAGCTCTGAAACAGTGGGCAGTGATGCACTGGCCGGTTTAACAGCAGCTCATGGCCTCTCCTAATAATAGAAAAAGTTTTATTTGGAGAGGAAGTATTGATGTTTATCAAAGAAAATAAATGGCTGATGCTACCATTCAGAAATGTTGCAAGATCAGGTTAGATCTTATTTTTAAGGAAGCTTTGCTATCCCTCCTAACATCTGAGTCTTTGAAATATGCTTAAAAGATGTTTACTGCAATCATAAAACCTAGAAACCTGCTGCCCCCATTCATAATGAAAACATTTTCATATAATCTTTGGCTCAGACCTTAGGCTTTCTTAAAACCCCCATGCATTCAGTGCCTTGTCATTAAAAAAAAGAGTGAGAAAAGCAAGTTTGTGTTGTATTATAACTTTGTGTTATATTTCCATTCCAATGCTCGTCCATGAGAGGAGTGCTCTGCTCCTGGCAGACCTTGTGCTTTTACTCCACAAAGCAGATTTTACATTGGTGTCACAGGTTTGAACCCCGCGGGTCAGACTTGCACCACAGCACAGGGGGACGTGAGGAAGAACAAAGCAGGAGACAGGACTTAAAAAGACTCGAGGTAAAAAGCAGCCACAATGCTGGTTTGTCACTTGGGAACTCCTGCCTCTTCAGTTTCCTAGTGTGCCGCTTACCTGGCCCTGCTCCAGTGAATTAACACCTCCTGAGGCTCTGCAGTATCACTGTCCTGATGACAAAAACCCACATTCTTTCAAGCTGAGTCAAAGACAAACCTTTTCTAGTGCGCTTGCACAATGCCAGCTAAGCAAGTTCCCAGCTGGTTGGGCTTGTTGGGGTCCAGATCCTTGCCATGTGCAAGAGGGCACTTACTAAACCCCTCTGAGATTTATATATA
>NW_010122642.1:1623-2249 GCF_000699245.1 Pterocles gutturalis | reverse complement strand
TGGCCCTGTGTACACATGTCTGACTCGCTGCTGGACGTTTCACCGGCGAGATTTGGGGGGACGGGGACCTCCAGGATGCCCCACCGTGGGCATCCACACCGTGGCCTGTTCACCCTTGCAGGGGGGTGGCATGAAATCAAGACCCCCTGCCCCCCTTCCTGGGGGCCCCAGAGGTTTCATGGGTGCAGGCGGTGGGGGGGGGGGGGCTGTCCCCCCCAAAACAGAGGAGCTGCGACACCCCAAACAGTCATCCCTGGGAAGCTGTACCCCTAGATTGAGCGTTAGGGATGGGGTGCCCCAGGGGCAGCCCCCCAGGACGTGGCCTCGCGGTGAGGAGCCGGGAGAGCGGGGGGTGGCACGGAGGAAGCCCAGCTCCTCACATCTGGGCTTTTTGTTCTGATGAGCCAAAAAAGCCCTTTACTTGGGATAAAGCGATCGCTGCCACAGCGGCCAGGCTGGGAGCCTGCACGTTCCTGAGCGATCATTTTTTTCTTTTCTTTTCTTTTTTTTCTTTTTTTTTTCGAGTGGAGTTGTGAGGATAAATATTTGCCTCTAAAGCTGCCTGTGTCCAAAGGTCTCTGGCAGGACCACTAGAAGGAAACGTATTCCAGCTCGAGGAGCGGCAG
>NW_010122642.1:0-1611 GCF_000699245.1 Pterocles gutturalis | reverse complement strand
GAAAGCGGGCCATCGCCTTGTTTGCTGGCTGGCGGAGCCTTGTGCATCTGCCTGCAAATCCTCGCTGTGCTCCGACACCCCGGAGACTGCTGAGGATTAGGTTTAAATTCTCTGCAGATGTTTTATTGATATGAGTTTAGCGAGGACGTGTCTGTGAGGCCATTTCTTTTGGGTAAGGAAAAAAAAACCACCAACCCCTCAGTCTGCCCCTCCATCCAAACTCCCCTCCCTGTGCCTCTGCGCGGGTCTGCAGAGCTTTGCCTGCCTTGGCAGCCGGGTCAAAAACACCCACCTGCAGCCAGGGCTGAGCGTGCGGCTGGATTTGGGGGTTCTGAGCTGTCCTACGTGGGTGGTGACCCCCAGGGAAGGGCTGCTTCCACCTGCCCTCCTCCAGCGGGAGGGTTTGTGCCATGCTCCGGGGTCTGCCGGCACCCCCAGCCTGGGCACGGCGCGGGATGCTGCAGGGACCCTCCCGGGGGTGCCGAGGGGGACACAGTGCCCTGCTCTCTGCCAGCCTGTGGAAGCAAGGTGGCAAAAGCCGGGATGCTGGGGCCAGTTCATCACCGTGCATCCTGGCCAGTTCACCGCCATGCATCCCTGCCGGCTCCCAGGCGGGTGGATTTACTGGTGGGCTTCCCAGAGCACCCACCCCAGCACTGGGATGTGCCACCAAGGGTGCTGGGACCCCTCGCAAGGATGCTCCATGTGGTCCAGCGCCTTTTGCACCATGGCAAGGTTGTCTCCCTGCCTGGGAGACCCATGGAGCCAGCGAGGAGATGGGAACGTGGCCAGAGGAGAGGCTTTGGATGGTGCTTCGGGAAGAAGCTTTGTGGGATCGGCTGGAGAAGATGGAATCAGAGCTGAGAGCTGGGCTCAGCACCGGATCTGCAGCTGGTGGAGGGCGGCGGAGGAGGAACGGCACATGGTGGAGCTGTGGGATGCTCTGGATGCCTGCGAGCCCATCGCCCGGGGCTGGCGGCTGCAGCTGGGTGCCTCGGGCTGGGGTGTCCCGGCGTGTGAAGGTGCAGAGGTGATGCCTTTCTTCTCAAACCACGGAAGCATCATCTGTGTCACGGCAGAGAGCTGGCGTTTCTGCCCCGAGGAGCGTTTGGGGATGCCTGTTTCTCCTCCAGCAGCCCAGGCTTGTGGATCCTGCCTGCCTCCCGTGTGGAATATAATCCTGAAAGGCCAAGGAGGGGCCTTCCCGAGGGACATATGCCACCCAAAATTGGATCTAACGTGGGTGTAGGGACTCTGCGTCTGCTCCTGGCTACCCGGACACCCTGCAGACCTCTCCCAGCCCAGCGGTGTTTGTTCGGGGGCATCGGCTGAAGAGCAGGAGGATGGGATCTGCTCCTTAGCCTGACTGCAGGCAGCGGAGGTGTTTCCACCCGGGGCTGCTCCCTGTCCCGCTCCGTCACCCCCGGCATGGCCCCGTCCCTCCCACGGAGCCATCCGAGCCTCGAGCATCCCCTGTCCTCTCCCCATGTCCCCGCTCGACGAGATGGGCAGAGGTGTGCGTGGCCACCTGCTCCGGTGGCACACAGGACCCAGGGGACGAGTGTCCAGCCCAGGGTGGTGGCAGGGGACAAGCGTCCAGCCCAGGGTGGT
>NW_010122641.1:0-7695 GCF_000699245.1 Pterocles gutturalis | reverse complement strand
GCCATCCAGCTGCCTGCCCGGCTTCTCCTCTAACCTGACCTGCCACAGCCCAAGCCTCTGCCATGGCTTGCCTGAGAGTCAGGAGTTTCTCAGGAGCCAGTGAAAGAACCTGCGACAGAGAGAAGCAGGATGTGAGAGAGAGAACTACGCAGACACGAAGGTCAGTGAAGAGAAAGGAGAGGGAGGAGGTGCTGGAGCAGAGAGAGCAGTCTGGTGAAGAATCATAGTGATGCATGTCGTCCCTCATACAGCCCATGAAAAGAAGAGCCCACCTGTGGCTCATCAAGATGTAGCCATGGAGGACCCCACGTTGGAAGAAGTAGCCGTGCCCGAAGGAGGCCATGAATTTTGTTGGAGACCCATGCTGGAGCTGAGCAGTTGTCAGAGGTCTGTGACCCTGTGTGGGAAGGACTCACATTGGAGCAGTTTGTGAAGGACTCTCCTGTGCGAGGGACCCCACGCTGGAGCAGGGAAGACTGTGAGGAGCCCTCCCCTGAGGAGGAAGGAGCAGCAGAGACAACACAGGATGGACTGACTGCAACCCCCATCCCCTGCCCCCTGCACCACGGTGGGGGAGAAGGCAGAGAAATCGGGAACAAAGCCTTTGGGCCTGGGGAAGAAGGGAGGGGTGGGGAAGAGGTGCCTTTCTAAGATGTAGTTCTCTTTCTCATTATCTTGCTGCGGTTTTGATTGTAAATAGTTAACAAGTTAAACTGTTTTTTTTGTATTTTCCCGAGTCAAATCTGTTTCTTGCCTGTGACTGTAAGTGGTGAGTAAACCCTCCCTGTCCTTGCCTTAGCCCCTGAGGTTTTTAACAAGGGGCTGTGTGGTGGCTTTTAAAACCAGGACACACTGGAATAGGGCCTCAGACCGATCTTGGAATCCCTATCCTGGGTGATTTTCAGACCATGCCCTGAGCAATCTGATCTAATTTACAGTCAGGTCTGATTTAAGTGTTGATCCTTTAGGCAACCTTTAGATTGGTCCTTAGGCAACCTAAATTATCCCATGATTTTAGTAAAATTTAACCAAGACATTCCCTTCTTTGCAGGGCTCAATGAATGCAATGATGTTTAAAGCTGGGCACAACATAAAACCCAAGCTGTTGTCAAAGATTAGTAGTATTAATATATTTTGATATCTCTGTTATTATTTTGCACTGCATTTGTAGAACAAGGACCAGAACTGTTGAATGTGCTACATGGTTGTATGTGGTGTGACCAATATCCATTTATAGGTTATTTCACAGAAAAGTGCCCTGAAGATGTGACTACAAGAAGCTGGGGTATAGGATGTGCTGTACAACAGGCTGTTTCGGTTAAGTGTTAATACCACAGACTTTAAAGATATGACATGAACACAACTTTCCAGAGAAAACTTGGACACTCCTTCTGCAAAAAAAAAGCTTATGATGGATCCATGCTCTCCTGTTATTTCAGCTGATCTTTTTCTACTCTAGCTTATAGCCACACTTCAGTAATGCATACGGGGAGAGCAAGTTCCCCTGTACAGGAACAGAAAGCTGGTGAATAGAAGTGTCTTTGCACTGCCTCTACTCAGAAGCCTTGGCACAAAATTACAAGGCAGGATTGATTGAAGTATCTACAAACCAAGGAGGAGAAAAGTGAGTGATGAGAAGGTAGTTTGTGAAAGTTTCCTTAGGATAAGATGTGGAGACAAGTAGTCATGTTGAATTTGCAAGCAGTAATAAACTCTGGGCACCTGGAGTCTGCTGAATTGATACAAGGCTACTAGCACACACTGACATCAACAGTGGGTTGTATAACTTGGACCTCATCCTGGGAGGCAGTGGCTGCTGTATGAAAAGACTACAGGATTATATGCACACCTCCTGAAACAAAGGACTCCCTGAAGGACTTACTGAACAACTACCTAGAAGCCATTGGTTCTTCAGCATGATCCTCTGCTTCCGAGTACACAGTAGGGTTGGTCTCCCAACTATGGCTCTGATTAGTAACTATGAGTGCATGTGTGAGTGAGTAAGTGAATGTGTTATGTAAATAGCTATATGCTATCAATAATAACAACTTAATGGCCAAAGAAATATTTATTATGATCTGCATCTCCCCCACTCAAACCCCTATCAGAGAAAAGGGAATTTACAAGACTTCTTCTAGAACAAATTAGAAATATAATGAGGCAGAAGAGGGTTCTGTGCTGCGGTTTTCTTGCTTTTTATTTCCATTTAAAAATAGGTGGAAATACATCAAGCAGCAAAGTTTTAAAATAAAATCATTCAACAGGTAGCTTCAATTACAATATGCACTCTATATAGTACTAAACATTTTTATTCCAATAATTATCCACAGAAGTGTCCAGAGTAAATCAGTTTGAAGGCATATTGTCCTACCTTGAACAGTAGCTAGTACTAGGTGTGTCAAAGAAAGTGCAAAAATCCTGGCACTATATTGATAGGGAGTTGGTTGTATTTGAAGAAGAGTGTGCTTCCAAAAGCTCTAGTTGCTGGTTGATACATGTCCCTGAAATAATTATCTGTTGTTTAATATTTAACACTACAATTATAATTATAGATAGTTTTGCCTTGTGTGAAAAAGTTTCCTGTTGCCACGTTTAAGTTGCCACTAAATTTCAGTTTCAGTGAATTTTTGTTCTTGTACTGAGAGTGTGTTATTGTGATTTATTTATTATTATTGTGATTCTTTTCTTGTGTCCCCACTTATGTGCCTTCTGTCTAAGGCAAACACAAGACAGTCTTTCAGTGTGTTTCTGCTAATTTTTATCTCAGTTAATTCTTCTATCCCCTTTTTGATAGGGGTAATTAAAATTGTGCACAGTGTTTCAGCTGATAAGTGTTATTTAATAAAATTTAGTAATTTACAATACATAGACATTATTGTATTTCTGTTCTACTACCATTATATTTTGTGCATAGCCCAGTAACTGCTTACTTTTTCCACTACTGCTTCTTCATGAATCATCATCTTTTTTGATCTATACGTGCAGTGTTTGTTGAGTCTTTTTCTGAGATACAGTAATTTTAGAACCCAGGAAAGTGAGCAGTTCCAGTGATTTCCTTTAAAGTGTCCTAAAGAGATTTGCCAGCATTTGGTTTCAGCTGCCATCGCATTTTCTATTCACTCAACTTGCTTAAGGCCTCCAAAGTTTTTCACAGTTTCTCTGGTCTTGATCAACTTAAATAATTTTGGAATGTCAGCAAAACACTTTCCAGATAGTTGATAAACAACAGATGCCTGAGGATGGAACCTTGTGGCACACCATGGATAACCTCATGCCATAGAAACCATTTTTCTTTCTTTTTATTTCATATTATTTCACCATTTTTGATCTGTGCAGCTCCTCCTCCTTCTTTGCCTGCTTAGCTTCTTTAGTTGCTCTTGATGAAGGGTTTGCACAAAGGGATTTTGAGACCTTCATAAATTATGTCAGCCTTCTCTTTTACCTACTACACTACTGACTCACACAATGGATTTTAACAGATTAGAGCTCCCTTGCAGAGCTCATAGTGTACAGATCCCCTTGTATTCTAAGTATTTTATAGTGACCAATGCAAATAATTTACCAGCTATTGAAAGCAAACTATTGGTCTGCAATTCATTGGATGACTGCATACACTTTTACCTAACTGCATGTGCAACACTAACTGTCCTTCAGCCCTCAAGTATGGTAGTTGATCCTGCCCTCCTACTCAGGAAAGTGACATATTGTGTGTGTAAATGTACAGTCTTTCAGTACTGTATGTTTGTATAAGCATATGGTACTATCACATTTAGTCCAATGAACACAACAGACCACTGAGACATTGGGTTATGCTGGTGTGATTGCATGTGCGGGCACTAATCTTTTAATCTTTTACTCTTCTTTCCATTTGAATCTCACAGTTTCCTCCCTTTCTTTCCATATTATCTTTGTAACAATTTAACACCCTTGCAAACTACCTGTACAAATGATAACACATCTTAAGTTATGACAGGCAGGAATTTACACACACCAATTGTCAGCTGAGTCCAATACACTCAGCCACTTTCTTTTCCAAAATCCTTAATCCCGAAAAAATCTGTCCATGATCAGCTTCTTATTCTCTGCTCTTTCTGAGGGCCACATTGCCAGCTTGTCTCTTACAGCTTGTCAGTGTTTGCTTCTCTAGCGCAGATAACGTAATGTCCAGCCTCTTCTGACTATGGGGACTAATCTGTCTGTAAGAGAGCCTTATGTACTGTATACCAACCAGGCTGTATTGACTTCAGTGCTGTTAGATCAGTCTATAGTGCCAGATGGCCTTCTGTCTTTTTGGCACTCTCACAAAATGGCCAGTCTTACTCTGCTGCTCCTGGGATGGTGAGTATTTGCACACGGAGGATGACGGCTGCACTCAGAAGTCTTTCCTTTTCTGCAAGGTTGTTTTGGATTTAGAACAGATAGAGTCCTGGATGCTCAGGTAGTGCACACTGACCCAGTCTGCCCCGTCCAGATCAAAGAAGTATCTCTCAGTACTACAGTGAAAGAATCTAACTCGACTTTTCCACTGCATCTGGAGATGAGGCTGTAGAGCTTTCTCTTCTGGGCACATGCCTAGATATGCTGGAGCTCAGAATGAGCAAAGATGTCAGGAATGTGCAGTAGGCAAAACAAGGAGTAAAACTAAGAAGAATGTGTTGCAGACAGCTGGGGATTTTTCAGCTTTGCATGTTTAGATCTGATGGTAAATTACTAGCTGAGCCAAATCTGCTGTTGAAAAGTGACTCTAGAATAAGCAGATTCATTCTCCTAGAGGATCCTGTCAGAGAGGCAGCTGTTGTGACAGCTCCCATGCAACTCTAATTGCAACCTCTGTGTAGGAGCATAGAAGCATAGCTCTTTACATTGTCCCCTATGGCTGTCCAGCTGTAGCAGCAGCTCTTTCATTTGCAGCTGTAAGCAGTTAGCACAAGTTACAGCAACTTGGAGCCTCTCTATTCCACAGAATTGAACTTAGGTCTGAAGAAGATGCCACAATTATATTTGACAATTATGGGCGGTAACAGTGATGCAGTCTATCTACATCTCTCTAAGCACAGCCACATGTCTTTTTGCAAGTTCTGGGCATTTCTCGCTGTCCAGCGAACTAGGGAGAGATGATCTCTAGCAAGGAAGATAAATGGGCTAAAAAGGTGGAGATATAAGACATGACAAGAGATTTGTAAAAATGTAGAAATCAGAGTGCAAACTTCAGTTTTCCCAGGAGGCAAGATCCTGAACTCTTGCACCTTGCCTCATCAGTGACCCTTACCTCAGCAGTCCTATTTCCAAAATGACCTCACACTCGTTGTCTGGTCACCTTCTGTCGAACCAAAGTGAGAAAATAAGATGGCATTAGATCTATTAACACATTTGCTCAAGTGAAACAGAGAGTCAAGGCCTTGTCATGTTCTGTGCTGAGCAGATGCAACAGGCTCTGATTGGGCCCTGAGGTTTGGGCAGTACCTGGCTAGGAACAGATAAAACTTTGTTGTCCCTATTTTTGTGCACTGCAGCTAATACAGATCATTTTGTGGCTTCCAGAGTGTATGACAAGACAAATTATTTGCAGTGAGCTCCTCCTGTACAAGTGGTCAACACACATTTCATTACAGAGCCAGGAACTAGCATATCAAAAGTGAAGGCTTGGTACTTCATTAATTCACTTTCCTTCACGTTTTTTCCAGCTGTTCTTTTTTCAGTATTTAGGAAAATATTTAGTTAAAGAAATCTTTTTGCTGACTTTATGGAGAGATGACTAACAAGGGATACGTGGTCTGAGTGTGCAGCATATTAGTAGTAGATGGCTCATCCTTAGTCTAAGTGTACAGTGGATGACTCTCCTAATGAGTTTTCCCTCTCCATTTTTGAAAGATGTGCCAAGATGGTGAAGAGGGCTTTAAACTGAAGTTGCTGGGGGAGGGAAACCTCAATCCATCCCACTCCTACCAGTTTGATGCCAGAAGTAGATGCCCAGAGCCTGAAGAAGGATCACAGATCAGCAGGAGAGCACCTGAAGGGCAGCACAAAGCAATTCCAGCCAGTAAGTCTGCTTCATCAGTGGCCCAACTTAAATGCCTCTATGCAAATGCATGTAGCATGGGGAAAAAACAAGAGGAGTTAGAGACATGTGCACGCCTGCAGGGCTATGATCTTATTGGCATCACCCAGACATGGTGGGATGTCTCCTATGACTGGAGTGTTGGAATGGAGGGATACAGGCTCTTTAGGAAGGACAGGACAGGCAGGGGAGAGGAGGAGGGGGTGTGGCCTCTCTGTCAATTACCTGTCTGCTACAGGACACCCAACCAGGAAGACCGAGCAGATGAGGCCTTCCACAGACAGTTAGGAGCAGCCTCACATTCACAAACCCAGGTCATCATAGGGGACTTCAACCACCCTGATATCTGTTGGAGGGACAACACAGAAGGGCATAAGCAAGCCAGGAGGTTCTTGGAATGCACTCATGATAACTTCCTTCTCCAAGTGATAGAGGACCCAATGAGGAGATGTGCTGTGCTGGACCTTGTTCTCAATAACAAGGCATGGCTGATGTGGAACATGAAACTCAAGGGCAGCTTTGGCTGCAGTGACCGTGAAATGGTGGAGTTCAAGATCCTTAGGGCAACAAAGAGGGTGTACAGCAAACTGACTACCCTGGACTTCAGGAGAGCAGACTTTGGCTTTTTCAGGGATCTGGTCAGCAGACTCCCCTTGGATAAAGCCCTGGAGGGAAGAGGGGTCCAAGAAAGCTGGTTAATATTCAAGGATCACTTCCTTGAAGCTCAGATGTGATGCATCCCAACAAAGAGGAAGTCAGGCAAAAACACCAGGAGGCCTGCATGGATGAACAAGGAACTCCTGGACAAACCCAAACACAAAAAGGAAGCTACAGAGGGTGGCAGCAAGGACAGGTAGCCTGGGAGGAATAAAGAGAAATTGTCCGAGCAGCCATGGATGAGGTTAGGAAAGTGAAAGCCTTGATAGAATTAAATTTGGCCAAGGATGTCAAGGGCAACAAGAAAAGCTTCTATGGGTACATCAGTGATAAAAAAAAAAGTTAGGGAAAATGTGGGCCCTCCCAAGAAGGAAACGGGAGACCTGGTTACCTGGGATATGGAGAAGGCTGAGGTACTCCGTGACCTTTTTATCTCAGTCTTCACTGAGAAGTGCTTGAGCCACACCGCCCAAATCACTGAAGGCAAAGGGAGGAAATGGGAGAATGAAGAACTGCCCACTGTAGGAGAAGATCAGGTTCAAGACCATCTAAGGAACCTGAAGGTGCATAAGTCCTGATGAGATGCACCAATGGGTCCTGAGGGAACTGGTGGCTGAAGTTGCTAAGCCACTATCCATCATATTTGAGAAGTCATGGCAGCTGAGTTTGGTGAAGTTCCCACTGAGTGGAAAAGGGGAAACATAACCCCCATTTTTAAAAAGGGAAATAAGGAAGACCTGCAGAACTATAGTCTGGTCAGTCTCACCTCTGTGCCTGGCAGGATCATGGAGCAGATCCTCCTGGAAACTGTGCTAAGGCACATGGAAAATAAGGAGGTAATTGGTGACAGCCAACATGGTTTCACTAAGGGCAAATTGTGCCTGGTGAATTTGGTGGCCTTCTGTGATGGGGTTAAAGCACTGGTGAATAAGGAAAGAGCAACAGACATCATCCAGGTACCAGTATAAGTTCGGTACTGA
>NW_010122640.1:0-37997 GCF_000699245.1 Pterocles gutturalis | reverse complement strand
TCTCCATATATATCTCTAGATATATCTCTATCTCAAAGCACTGTATGACTCATTATCTAGAAATCTCAACCTGGCTGTTTTAATCCATCCTTTTTTAATTAAAATTTGCTTATCAAAAAAGCAACAAGACTTCCGAATAGAGCATTTGTGAGACAATCTGGTTTAGGATTCCCAGTGTTCAATTTTCAAACGGTTGAAAATACTACTGATTTAAAAGTGCAGAATCTGAAAGGTGTGACAGAAGTTCTAAAGAGCAACATTTTTTTTACCAAAACATTGACAATGATTTAGGCTTATATTTTATAACCATACTGAAATTTAAAAAGAACACAAATCAAGTATTCCTTGTAAATTCATAAACAAAGCAGTTCAGTCTTGGTGACAGGAACTCCTTTAATCCCTGCTACTTTGACATAATGCACAAATGTATTGAGGATCATCTCTAGGATAAACTTTCATTTACTTAAGCATTCTCCAGACCTGACCTATGGAGCACACCAATTCACGATGTAGTTTTTCTTCATTATAACACTGAAAAGCTTTAGTCTTTCAACGTTTAGGTATAAAAACACTGGAAATACAAGAAAAGCCAACAGACAAATCAGGAACATACAGTTTCATAATCAATTCATGCCCATTACCCACGATCCGGAAAAAACGTTCCGCTATAACACAAAGACATTACCTAGCATAATACACAGATTTACTGTAGTTGCTGCCACTAGCGTTATATTCCATAGCTTCTCAAGACTGGTAACACCCAGAGGGGAGGAAAACTCTTTCATCACTTTTACTCATTCATCCACTATCAAAATACATTTCAAGCCTATTTTTAAGTATCTTGTCTGACATGACATATGCTTCTCAAAGTGTTTTAATTTCCAATTTATCTACTTACTTATTTCTTCACTAATTCCTTAAAATCATCAAAATATCTTGACTTCTTTCTTACCAAAAATTCTGTCTTAGACCCCTAGTCTATTTATGAGAGCTCTAAACCTTTCAGGAAAACTGTTCAAGAAACTACTTTGTCTCCCGGGGCTTCCACTAATATTTCACCATAGACTATTTTCCCCATTTCCTAAATCCTTTATATCATGTTTTGAGCATTCATGAGGCTGTGCTTGAACATATTGTACTTCTGATATCTCCTAGTACCCTCATTCAGTAGACTGGAAATCAGCCTTTTTAAGGCAGTTATAAAAAAAAAAAGAAATAAAATATTCAAGAAGGTAAACCTGAGGGGTCATGATGAGAAAATTACCAATGAACTTGAAGCAAAACCAAACGTCCTTAGGCACAGGTATGTAGGGAAGACACCGAATGGTCTCAAAGGTAAACAGTATTCAACAACATTATTTAGTGAACAACAGAACAAACAGGAAAAGTAAATGTACAATGGGTTACAGAACAAACTATTTCATAGCTGGTAAATTACTTGTGTCAGACTCACAGAACAGATGATGGTCAACAGAAATTCTCTGGATTGTCCTTTAAAAACAAATCATTGCTAAAGTGATGAGGAATCACTGGAATGTAAAACGAACAAATCCATGGGCAAATGTTATATTTTCCACACACAAATGATTTTGGAATTGAATTAAAGTTAGGGAAAAGAGCTATTTGGAGACTTTTGTACAGGATGACAATTACTCCTCTGTAGATTTTGTATCATTTCTAGAGGCCTTAGGGATTTTTTTTTTTAAATCGGGCGTGGGGGTAGGGTGGGAGGTGGTGAAGAACAGGGAACACAGAGTATTTATATTATGATACCCCATTCCATTATCCTGTTTTTCTACAGGACATTTTCCTATGCAGTGCCTGACTTGAGAAGTGCAGTGGTGATGAATAAGTGCTGTGTAACAAAGAAGCTGCCATCCTTAAGACTCCTACTTCATTTGTGACAGAAACTGGAGCCTATGTACGAAAGAAGTCAAGGCATGAAAGTAAGAGAGGAAAGTAGTATGAAGATTACTATGACAAAAAGCTAGAGAATTAAGACTTTTTAATTGCTACAGAGATTGCATTATGCCAAGGAAACTATATAAGTAAAGTTTATAATGAGAGGTTACTCCTTTGGTCCTCATTCTCAAGGCTTCCCCATGAGTCACACAGCTCTATAATGCTGTGTATTCTAGAAGACGACCCACCAAAACAGCATCAGACAACTACAGTACCCTGAACAAGATGAGAATGTGCTGATATGATTCACTTTTCTCCAATTCTCAAACATTAAAATGGAAATCAAATACCAATTCACTGGGAGTGAGGAAATAAATTCTTGTTTGTGAATCATTCAGAGGTAATATGGAATACTAGAGAAAAGCCAATGAGGAAATTGACAATTCTATCATCATGGCAGAGTTTAAATAATACAAGGAAGGCAGAATACACACCAAAACTCCCAAGTCAAGTGAAGATAAAATATTGCAGATTTAATCAGTTCCAGCAGGTTGCCTCTTCCAGGAAAACTCCACTTGAGGTAACTCCTCCATTGCCATGAAGATTGAGGGAGGCTGGACAATTAGACCACAGGCCTAGCTTTTATATTGGGGTATGGGGGGATCCCTCCCAATGTCATCTCTGCAGAGCACTGACTGTGGTTGAAGGCCCAAATACAGTTCTGCAAATCACTAAGTACTATAATTCATGAGCAATCATCATAAGAAGTCATAAAAATGCACTTCAAGAGATATTCAACAGAAATGTAATTAAAACTGGATAATCTTCCAGTTCTGGAAGACAGACACTTAAAATTTTCACTCTCTGAAACAAATACTGAGCAAATGAAATTATTCTCTACCCAGAGTAATCCCAACAGAATCCTCTCCATTAAGTTCTTATTAGCTCTGAACCATCAGACCCTGCCAACACCGGTGTTACTATGAAGATAAGTTACTCATTAGCAGCTGAGAGTGTAGCTGGGAGCAGTCATTTTTAAAAAGTGTTTGCTATCAATGTCAACTTCTTGGAAGGCTCTCAAAAGCATGTCTGGGACAGGGAAATGTGAATACATGCTGTAAGGACTATGTACATCTGTCCTCATTGGTAAGCACAGCTCTGACAGACTACGGCCTCTGCTACCCTCTGTTGCTTTCCATTCAGCAAGCCAAGAGAAGGTGATAAGGCCTGAAGACAAAACGAGAAGAAAGTGAAGGAGGAACTGCAGACAGTGTAATTAGAACTCTAATTAGAGTTGATTTCTTTTTTTAACTGAAAACTCTGCTGCACAGCAATCACACGTACTATGCTGGTTGTAAGTGAAAGAGAGGAAGAGGTCAACCGCATCCCAGTTTACTCCCAACAGTTGGGACCAGGCTTCTATGTCAGATTTTTACCTGCTCAGATCAAATACAAAAACTTCCACAGTAACTGTGTGTTAGCCTGGGATAGTCAAAACATTCCCATCCAGAAGAAGACAACATAGTGACTCTAGATCATTCTAACTTTGAAAGTAACTAAACAAGCTGTCAGCTTATGCATCTGAGGAGATATTAATAGTGAGCAGCTGGAGGTCAGTTAGGGCTGAAAACCACTCACAACAGCTCAGCTGTGATTAAAAAAAGAAGTGTATGTGTGGAGGGAATTTTTACAGACACTATCTTTAAACACTCAAAAGTCATCTTGGAGAATGAAGAAGTACAAATTGATAAGGATCTTAGAATGGTCTCCTCAAAAATTTTATGTTAAATTCTTTACATGTGCTAGATCAACAGTTTTCCTTAATAAGTTTATATTAAAGATAAATAGTGGAGCTGAGATACTTATGTTTGCATAAAAGAGGGTGCATACATAACCTCCCTGACAGCGGTCTCATTTGGTTTTTTAACCTGTACTTCCCACAAAAAATACAATATTAACCTACCACAGACACGCAACTTTTCAGTTCTTTTATTTTAATCAGGCTTGTTTCTACTTTCTAATTTTTCACACATATATTATAAAGTATGTATTTTGATGTCAGAAGCAATAAACATGTTTCTACCTCCACTCAATTTCGAAACTAGTGTATCTGTGTAGCACTCATCCTGCTGGATTTGGAGAGAATTTGAAATTTAGTGTAAGACTTTCCCATCTGAAGTCAAATCAATTAACTTCCAAGACTAACACCACATCTAGGTACTGATTAGCAACACAAGCTTCAAAATCTAAATATAGTTTAATTCCACTCTAATTATAAATAAAGATGACCTTAAGGAAGCTTTATACAATGTCCCCATGTGTTAATTTTAGATAA
The DNA here is from genome assembly GCF_000699245.1 of Pterocles gutturalis. NCBI lineage: Eukaryota > Metazoa > Chordata > Aves > Pterocliformes > Pteroclidae > Pterocles > Pterocles gutturalis. The sequence goes on along the minus strand of NW_010122640.1, from coordinate 33,760 downwards.
AGAATTAAATTAATCCTACAGTCCTCTCACTGTAAAAAAGCAAGCACATAAACCTCCCACATCCTAGTACGTACCTTTATTCTATGAAATCGAACAATATCTCCAACTTTGTAAATTTTTGGTAGGGAATCTACATTTCCATTAAAAAGAGTGCACGTTAACTTCACATTTGATGGGTCCACAAGTGTTACAACTGAGCAATAATCTGTAAAATATAAAAGTGCTTGAATTAATAATTCATTATGGAGTTATTAATACACAGATATTAAACTTGGGATGAACAACCATATGGCCAATTCTTTTCTGCTATGATCTGTGTAACTTATCCAAAGTCAATTTAGTTACAGTACCGTAACAACTGAAGTGTGGCCCATCTTGCCAATAATTAGCCCAAATAACTGAAAATGAAATGGGTGATTAAGCACAGGTCTGTGAGCCAGGAACACACAAAACTCTTTTTTCTATCTGCAACAGGAATGCTATTTTTTCAGGTTTCAATTACTTCCTCTATAGAATGGGGAGCATATGTATGATCCTTTTCTAAGATTTATTTTGCACTGTATTCTGAAGAGGTAATGAGTTCTACAAGTTCTGAAAGCAAATTAAAGCATAAATTACTTATATTTCACTTCAAGAAAATACGCAAGATATATACTGCAAGGATACAGTCACACAGTGGTATTTAGAAAGTCTAGTAAGAATCTGAAACATGTCCTTTTGAAGTTAAACGTCATTATAGAATTTCACTTCTATTAATGACCTAAAAAAGTAAACTCAAAACAAGATACAAATATGACAGAGCACAACAGCCTTGAATAGAGCAGTATTTGCAGATGGCATAAATGAACCCTGTTTTCCACTTCAGCTTACAGAAGCATGTGTGCTCTGTTATCTTACAAACATAAAATTGAATAAGAGTACACTTAGTCTTTCACAGCATGGGAGCTGGTTAACCTGCCTAAGAACTTTTCAGCTTATCAACTTGGCTGTATATTTAGAACCTCAAACATCTGCATATCTTGTCCTAGTTGCTTCTAACCAAGAAGACAGAGTGCTTTTGTTTTGGATAATTATTATGCTAGCATTTACTGAAACTTACAGTTCAGGGCTGAATTACAACTTTTTCAGCAGATCATAGAGCAATGACATCATAACCTATTATTTTTACCTTGATGACAACCTTGATACACTTACATACACAAAATTTTAGCTTTTAAAAAAAGTTAGCAAAATCCTCAAGCAAAAAGCACAACTTACAGGCATTAGCAGTACTCAATGTTCTTGTTATTTCTAAAGTTTGTCTTGTACAATTTCTAAAGTTTTTACTTCTGTAATGGTGAACTCTCCATTGGTTGTCCATTTCAGCATACCATTCTTAAATGTCAGAATGAGCACAAAACCAGCATTAGTAAGAGAGGTGAAAAATTTTAATTTAAATAAATTTGTACTTTTCCACATTGGTGTAACACTGACTTACTATTTCTCTTAGCATTTTTCTGTACCCTGAAAAGAGTGGATATGTCTAAACTGTTTGCAGCACGCACAGTGCTTTCAGACTGGAATCATGAATGAAATGATTCTGCTGTTATTCATTCTGACTAAAAAAGTACAAATCACTAGATCTAAATTACCCAAAATGCTTGGACAACTCTTCAATTTTCTAATGCCATCTACTTTAACTCATATTTTTGCTTTCACAATCCTATGTTAAGAATATGTGTCCTGGTTTCAGCTGGGACAGAGTTAGGAGCTAGTGTGAAGCTATGTTTCGGATTTGTGCCAAGAAGACGACTGATAACATACTGATGTTTATAGTTGCTGACAGGACAGTCAAGGACTTTTCAGCCTCTCTGCTGTGCCAGTGTCCGCAGGTGAAGGAGAAGCTGGGAGGGAGCACAGCCCCAATTACTATCCCCAGGAGGTGGGAGCGTAAGCGAGCAGCTATGTGGTGTTTGGCTGGCAGCCAGGTTTTAAAACCACAACAGTAAGTTTTCATCATAGAAGTTAGTTTATTCATGCTGATGACCTGCATATAAAGTGCAGACATACCCTCTAGAAGCAGGAACAGTTCTTCTACATACAGAACTCATTTACTCCTGCTACAATCTTACTATTGTGGAGCCTCATTTAAACTAAAAGTTCTTTGCCAATTTTTATGTTGCATTTTGGTAACAGCCAAAACCAGAATCTCAACACTGTAAAAAGAAAGCAGATGTTACTCTTAGACTAAAATCACTTGCATGAAGACTTACATCCATTCTCTTGACGTACCAAGAATGGGAACACTGTTTAAGATATGAAACTCTCAAACACACAAAGACATGATCATAATTCAGCAGGCATCAAGTCAACAGTAAAGAAGCAAAATTAACAAACAAATAAACCTGTTTACCAATACTATTACTGATATTTGAACAAAGTACAGAAACTGACTATATAAGACTGAAACTTGAAGCAACTGATCAGAACCTTCTTTCTTGACAGTGTGAGCTGTCTCTACTTCCCTAATGGTGAAATTAAACACCACAAGACTCTAAATGAAGTTCAAGGTTGGAGCAACTGTGCCATTTCCAGCAATACACCCTGAAATTTTACTACCATATAAAATTAAAAGTTAAAATTCTCTAATGATTTGAGTGACTGAAGTGTTGAAAGAAGAAATCCAGTGAAGGCTTACAAAAAAATAAAACTACTTTTCCTTCAGAAATAAAAACACATAATATTTCTATAAAACCACAACTCTTCTTCCTTCCCAAGACTTTTACAGACTCAATAATGATAATTTCTCACCTATTCCACTCAGAAGTTGCTAAGCATCATTCTTTTGCACACTCCCACCAAAGGCACAAGGTCAAGTGTCATATAGCACCTATTCTGACATGCTATACTAGGATAAGCAGGCATGAATAAAGACTAGTCAGTGGCTGACAAAACTGAAAGTATTTCCTACTGTAATTAAATATGGATTGTTGTATTTCTTTGAGTATGAATTCTAGAGGTTAACAGGTCAGCTGCAAAGCGATATGAGCAAAATGAGCAATTAAGAACAAACTATATGGTTTATAGATTTACAGTCCTTTGAGGATACAGGATAACATGTTGCAGTGCATTGATACAATCCAACATGGGAATCAAGAGTGAAATAACAAGAACATTCTACATTAAAATTGTGGTTACTCTTTGATGCTGTGATTATATAAACTCGTCAGCTTCATACATGTGCCACTGCCTATTTAAGGGGGAAAAAGTTAACACACTCCCTCCATTTTCTGTACAATTAGCATAATCAAAAGACTAATAATTATCCTACTCAAAGTAGTATAAAATATTATGCTTGCTTTTTATAGTCAGCACACACCTTCTGCATAAGTTCTGTCTCTGTGATTTTAGACTTCCATTCTTAACTAGCACCTCAAAACATCACTTCTACAATAAACCTAATTAAAATAGCACTCCTCAAGAACAAAGCATAAAGACTGATTTTCTTTTAAAGAAATCCTTGCCCAGCAAGTACTTTTTGAAGGTTAAAAATAAAAAGCCACCTGTCTTTCCTTCTCCAGCTGGCATGTGAAAATTGCTTTCTGCTTTTTTTTCTTTCCATAGCAGCATTATAGTTCAGAAATTGAATTCACTTTTCTGCACAAATAATAAGAGTCAAACTCTAAACTGAATTGCTGAATTTAAATAACATCTCAGTGTTACAAGAAAAAAATAATGAATGTCATTGCTCAAACTTTTTATTTTTCACAATACACCTTCTGATGAAGCAAAATCTCAGTTACCAAGTGAAAAACAAAATCATACCAAAAAAAAAAAAGAAAAAAGAAAGTTTACATATTGGAGTGAATTTTTCTTTACTAGATACAATTTACTCCACTGGTCAACTTTTCTTAAAGAAGGGAAATTTTACCACTGGTAATTTTTACTTGGAATAATATGGCTAAAAAATACGACACAACGGATGCACAGTTCAGAAAATTTATATACTATAAATGAAAATTTTTACTTTCATACTGGATTGACTCAGTAGAAGCATTGGCTTTAAGCTGACACTACACAGAACTCCAAAGTGCACTTATGTTTTTTTTTAATATACTTAATTATTATTAAGAAGTATTCCACTCAGGCTTAACATCATGTAAGGGACCACCAGCCACGAACTGTAAGGATGTTTGTAACACCTCAGAACTGTTTATGAAAACAAGGAGAGAGAAGTGATGTTTGGTTTAAATGGAAGTACTGTGCATCTGTCTGATATGCTTCTCATACCCTTTCAGACTAGCCCTTACTGTTCTTTAAAAACACAATTACTTTGTTAATTAGTTTTCATAAAAAAACCCACAACTATTTGGTAAAGCAGCTTTTTAGAAAAGAAATTCATACAACAAAAGGAATTCATTATTATTGCAAGGACTATCTTAAAATCAAGAAAATTCCAAGTCAAGATCAATAGAAAGTTACATTAACTACATGGAGAACACTGATCTCCAAGCTTCTAGGTCCTGACTTTAAATAGTTTGAAATATGAATGTTTTGTAGCCCTGTAAGAGCCATTGAAAAGCTAAAGCTTCCTCCACTGTGATGACAGTTTAGGTTCATTTTTCAGATATATCTTTCATTTTATAAATGCCATAGCATTTCCACTCTTTTATGGACTGTTACATCAGTCATTAGCTTGCTCAGAAAGTCAGCATCTCTCCACAATGTACAGATAGACAAAAAAATGACAAAAACACCAAGCCCTACAACTACACTTAAAAATTTATTTTTCAGTCATCATAAGAAAACCAGAATCACTGCAAAAGCTTTCCAGATTAGTAGTTAATGATGTTGTAGAAGGCATTTAGTACTTGCTGATTAAACTTTTATTTCAGTTTTACTGAGGACTTCAGCAGTTCCTAACAAATATTCTCGTATAAATTTTTAAGGTAGAAAGCATCGTTCTAATTATGAATCTCCTTTTGGGTAATCACATATACATTCCTGACTAACATTTAAGTGGAAAACCGACTATCCTGAATCAATAACTTCCTTTTGCAAAGAGATAAAAAGGATTTCGACAATGTTGTTGGCAATGAGGGACTAATTAGAGACTGCCTTCTGTTTCTCATACTTCAATACACACACAAAAAAGATATTATTGTAGCAAACTATTCTCTCTTCAGAACTAACCAAACATTAATACCATTTTCAAGAATTTCTGAGGCCATTCAATACACCAGTGTGTTTGTACTAAAACCAAGCAGCTGAACCAGCTAACCTACGAAATATGTTCAAAAAAACACAGGAAGAAAATACGAAAGTGCACACACCCCTATGTGTGTGTGTGCACATACACACGGATATTGCAGAAGCCCAAAACAAAACCTCTAAAGAACCAAACCAAAGACGTTCTACTACAGCTTATTATTTCTAACATGGTGATGCACTTAAGATACCAACATTCAGTAACTACCAGAAGCATCTGGCTAAATAGATGCTTTAATGCCATCATTTGTAAATTGTAGCTCAAAGTAACTGTCTTGAGATTTCTTTCTATTAACTATTTATTCAACTGCTTAATTTTTCATTTCCTTTTTAAGTTTTTTTAACTTTATTTTTAAATATAGATGATAGAAAACAGTTATTATTTAAAAAAGAAACACATACAAACCACTGTGAACAGAAGGGAAAAGAACATTACTCTCATCTTTAGGCTCCAGAAATGAAATCACTATTTTTACCTCTGCTACAGTGTTTGTTTTGTTATTGAAATACATCCTCAATAATTTGATTTAGAAAAAAACAAAACAGAACACAATACTTTAAAGAGTAAAACTACTGCAGATTTAACTCTTCTGCTTCCTCACAAATAGTCCACCAGATACCACAACAGTCTCTGATTCATTTGTTTTGCACTCTAAAGCTGGTTTACTATTAGTAAAACTGACTATTTCAGTTGAAGTTGCCCACGTTATAGTCTAAAATAATGTTTTTTCAGCTACATAGTTTTAAACAAATTCTGGGCTAAGAATGTTGATAAACTTGTCTCAAGATCAAATTAAAACTGAAAATAAAACCAAAACTCAGGACTTCAAAATACCTTCAAGAATCTGATTTAAGGTTCTTAAGCTGTATTTTGGGCATGCAGAACTGCTACCTGTAAGTGTTCAAAGTTTTTAGAAGTGTGCTTTTGGAAAATGCTGCCTTTTATTAATTTTGATTCTAAAATATTGTTTGTAAAACAAAACAGTTACGGTCCACATGCATGTCTAGGTAGGCTAAAATGAGATTTTAATTCATACTGCATATATCTAAGAGAACAAACTAGGTGGAGGTTTCCCCAGGAAAATGGGACATTACTCTTACAATTTATTGTTTACCAGAGGCAAGGATTCTTCTTGCCATAATTCTTCCCTGCCTCATGGAAAACACTGACTTAATACCTACAGGAAAAAAGAGAAAGAGTTGGGGAAGCAGCGGAGTCACATTGCAATGTCCCAAAAGTTTCATGGTCAAGCACACAATCTCTGTAATTGGACACTATAAGACAGAGGCTCTTCTTCTTTTACATTTACCATTTTAAGTCAGGCTAAATACTTGAGATGTCTTTGGGCTTAAGGGAGGGGAGAAAGAAGAGAATAATCTTAAAATATTTAAAATATCTAAGACTCTTAAACCATTTGGGAAGGAACGGTAGAATACAATTTTGAACACTTCCAACAGACCTTCCAGCAGAAACCCGTCTGCCTGCTGTGGCAAGCGGGATCAGTGTCAAGTACCTCCTCGGAGAATTTTCAGAACACATAAAATTCTCATGTATAAACAACCCAAACTACACACACTGAGCAGAAACACACTCAGTTAAAACAACTTTATATGGAATAATAATAATAATTTATGATCATACTGAAAACTCATTTAATTCAGTGTTTTAACATTTGTCTAACGCAATACGGTAATCAAAATGATGAACATTTAATTATAGATTATATAAACTGACAAGACTAAATTAGGTACCACTTGCTTTCAGTGGGAACACACTGCAAAGCTTCAGCCTTAAGCTTTAATATATGGAAGAAGGAGCAATATCTCATATCTAGAGGCATATCTATATAGTGAATAAAGACCCATATAGATGAAGCACCGTGGCTCCATTGCCCATGCTTCCAGCAGGTACCAGCTTAAAAGCTATACGATTCTATTAACACCGTGCCAGAAAGAGAATGTATGAGTGCAGGATTGTGCAAGATCTAATGCAACTACAGAATTTTCTGACGAGCCATGGCAATTCACAGCAATCATTGACCATTTTGCACCCTCTCCAGCAGACATAGCTCTGGATTGCTAAAAAAAATCCCAGGAAACCAAAAACCAACACTGAAATATTTAACCGAGTAGTGAGTATTTTTACACTAAAATTTAAATCAATTAAAACTGTTTTAGAGATTTTCATTATAAAGTAGCAAGAGAGTCACAACTATCTTCAAAAATAAGAAACTTCAAATTGTGTCCCTGATCTCCACTGATAGTCTTGTGTTGGTTTGTTTTTTTTTTTTTTTTTAATATTACTAACTGAAAATATATAGGGAAGATATATTGTGAAGTTGTTAATGACATCTAGGCAAGGATTAGGTGTTAAGCAAATCATAATTTTCCCTATTAAATTTCTATTACTTATGAAATTCAAGTGATTAACTTGTCAAATAATTCGGTTGCAAAAATCTGTAGTAGTTGTTTCAGAGACATATTACCTTGAAAATCAGTGCATTTAACTTTACTGTTGTTACACATCTGGAAAGAACGGCTGTCTTAATAATTTCCAACCAGTGCTTGTCTAAGTAAGATGTTCAAAGTCCGCAGGTCCCCAAAGTCTTGTTAAAGCAGCTGGACAAGTGACAAATCTACACTATGTGATTCTTCAAGAACTGCCCTTCCATGATTTACTCAAAGAGCAAAAGTAGTACTTTCTATATTTGATTCATTTCCCTCTTACCCTTTTTGTTGTCAGCTATCTGAACAAAGGAAAGAAAACCTTTAAAAGATTTGTGGGGTTTGTTTGGTTTGTTTCTCTGCTTTTAAGCCTGAATATTAAACCTACAGTATTTTTCAAGTGGTAACTACCTCCATTCACCACTTACAATATCCTGAATTACTACAGATAACCTTAATCTTTTCAGTTCCTTATAAACATAGCTGAGAAATCTATTACAATTTCAGGCTGAGGATATCAGTGACAGACCAACTTTTCAACTAAATATATACATGTATTCTATATATGCCACGTAGATATTGTACAAATGATAGCATTTGAACAGGTCTAGCATAAGCCAGCAATCACCAGACACCATTGCAAAATGAAGACTTTGAGAAGCTCACTACAGTGACAGAGCTGTTTGTCAGCCTGTGCAGAAAAGACCAAAGAGAGTAAAGCAATATTGAAATAACTTCTCAGCCTTTTACATTAAAACCAAAATAATGTTCTCTGCTCTGTACAGGTCTAGATTTGCACTTTTACAAATAAGTCTTTTACAAATTTTAGTAGCACATCAAGCAGGAAAGAATATCAGTGATGAGATCTCCCACCCAAAAGAAGTGTTTTGTAAACTTTTTAATTTAGTCCTTTCATTTGAGTAAACATAAAGACTATGCGTTATTATTGTTCTTCTTTTTCAGCTAAAGAGATTTTTAATTCCCCTGAGATTCTTACTTTCAAAGGACACTTGTTTCTCAAGATCTCTTCTGAAGATTTATCCTCATTTTATTATAACCCGAATTAAAAGAATGCCTGTAAACCCAGACAGTCCCAGCATGTGCTGTGTTGACCGTGGCTGGCTGCCAGGTGCCCACCCAGCTGCTCTGTGACTCCCTTTCCTTAACAGGACAGGGAGAAAATAAAGTGGAGAAGCTCATGGGTTGAGATAAAGACAGGGAGATCACTTGCCAGTTATCACAGGCAAACCAGACTTGGCTTGGGGAAGACTAATTTAATTTATTGCCAACAAAAATAAGAGTAGTACGGTGAGAACAAAGACTAGAACACCTTTCCTCCCACTCCTTTTTCCCAGGCTCAATTTTACTTTTTCATTCCCAACAAGTCTGCCTCCCTGCTTCTTCGCTGGAGCGGTGCAGGGGGATGGGGAATGGGGAGATGTGGTCAGTCCAGAACAGCTCCTCTTCTCTCCTGCTCCTTCCTTTTCACACTTTATTCCTGCTCCTACATAAGTCCTTTCATGTGCTGCATTCTTTTGGGATAATCCTGCTTAAGTGTGAGTCCTCCATGGTTTGCAGCATGGATCAATCTGCTCATTCGAGGTTTCTTCCCCAGGTTGCAGGGGAATCTCTGCTCCAGCACCTGGAGCTTGGCTACTCTGACCTTGTGTCCCAGGGCTGCTTCCCTCACATTTTTCCTCGCTCCTCACTGCTGTGCACCCTTTGCCCTTTCTTAACTTTGTCTTCCCAGAGGCGCCGCCATCGTGGCCGACAGGCTCAGCCGTGCCCTGCTGGGGGTCGGTTGGAGCTGGCTGGAACGGGCTGTGTCCGGCACGGGGCAGCTCCAGCCTCTCCTCACAGCCCCCGTTACCAGCACCTGGGCATGGACGCCCCGTACAGCTTGCTTTCCCATTTTCAATCCTTTTTCGTGCCTGGCAGCCCCAAATCCTTCTCCTTAAGCTCCCAGCAACCTAACATGACCCATTTACTGCTATCTGGGAGACTATTTCCAACCCTGAAGAGCTCACTCTTAAGTCTTTCTTCGAATTAATACTTTTTAAGTATTAAATATTATTTAAGTATTAAGCTAAATCACACCACAGTTCCATAAGAAGTATTCAGCTCTAGGGGCAGAATAATTTTTATTACTATTACTTGTAAGTTAGCAGTATAACTTGATTTGCTTTACACACAGCAAACGCACACACACTTAATTAGTATTTTATGAATGTTTGCATTTGTAATTAAATGTCAGAACACTTTTACGTTTCTAGTCTAAATTCATTGAGTTCCTGCAGATACTTTCACTTACTCATTTATCTATTGTGTTGTAACATTCATAATGTAAATAAAATGGAATTTGTACTTCTCCACTTTTACTGGGCTACAGTATTATCAGGAATCAATTATTTTATGAAAAAACAGTGACAACCAACTTTTCCACAGCTTTCTCTAACTACCACCTTGTGCTTTTCCTACATAAAACAACTGAAACAACATTTCACCTTAAATATTTGCAATTTATTGTTTAGCAGAATAACTTTGTATCAATGACTATGTAGAATATGGTAATATTCATTTTAATTTAGTCTCAAGAGGAAAAAAATAAAACCATGCACTATATTTGCTATAAAAACAGATGGACCATTACTGGCTCAGTTCCCAACTTAATGACTACATGTATTTTTAAATGTTAATGTCTAAATTAGATTATCCCATATTCTTCAGACTTGTTTTTTTGTTTATGTTTCAGAATTATTTTGGGAAACACTACTGCCTTCTTGACAGGATGTAAAAATGCTCTTGAATTCCCAAAAGCTATTCATTAGCTTGGGGACCCAGTTAATCTAATGCATTATTGAAAATCCTGTGTTGGTCTGCATAACTTAAGTATGACCCCTGACTGGGCTGGTGCTGCCTTTAGCACTGCTGACACTTGGTGTAGTATAGTCCAGAGAGCAGCACACGCATGTCTTGTCTTTTATTTGGGCAAGCGCTAGACCACACTTTAGCTCCAAGTACAGCAAAGCCACACTTTAGAGAGCAAAAATTTCCTGTCAGTAGGGTCTTTCATATCAGTTTATCTGTTTATCTAGAATAATACTACATGCACCAAATGGAAGTAATTAAGCATACCCACAACACAAGTGATATCAGTATAGTTCAGTTGAACATACTGAAGCTAGCATATACACATTTGCAGAGATCTCCCAGACATTCCACACACTCATACACTCCAGACTGATTCAAACAAAGGCTTAATATTGCTTCATCTTCAAAAAGAGAAGGCATTATTTGAACCTTAGTTGGACTTGGAACTTCTTCTATGTGCCACCACATTTGCAGTTTTCAGCTACTTCACTTATGTTTGAAGCTACCTAACTGTAAGCAAACCTCATTCTAGAAGCCATAGTACTGCAGATATAGCACTGTGCTCTCACAAAGGCATTTATGCCTTGAGTGCATCACCTTCAGACTGCTGCTGGCAGTTTTTGAGCAAGTAAGATCACACAGATCTGTTTGCAAAATGTTTTCCAGACAAGCCACTACGTCTTCATTCTGATTCAATGATGACTTATTAAATTTCTGTATTTAGAAGCCAAATTCATGGCTATTGGTATTATTCAAGAAACTTGCATGCATAATTAAGACCATAAAAATCAACAGTCACCATCATAATCTATTATTTTTTGTTCGATTAAGGGAAAAAAAACCCAAATTTAAAATGCACAGAAAATTTACAATAAACAGCAAATACTTTGATTAATTCTGAATCAAATAAGAAATTCTACTGCTTAATCAAAGTCAGTAGGGATATCACCTGGTTGTGTACTTACTGAGCACCTAGTGAAATAGTACAATCTTCTAGCAAAACTAGCACAATCAGTAAGTGTTCACCTCACAGAGAGAAAAAGAAAATCACTCAGCTGTTGTACAGCTTCTACAAGTAATAGATATGCTGGCACTGCATTTATAGCGTATCATAACACGTATTGTCAAAATCTCAAGGAAGAATTGCATATAGTTACACAACAAACCTTTCCCACAAGGACATGTGCAAGGCTTTTCAACTTTTTTTGGTACAAGTCCTTTTCCCTACTTTGTACTGATAGTATTACCTTGATAGATACTTCTTCATTTGCTATCTCCACCATCTGCCTAAACTGACTCTGATATCCCTTATCTAATTGTTGTTCTATTTCCTTTATGTTAGCTGAGAACCATGGTCAAAGCATCACCTGAATTTGTTGTTCTGGGTGATTTTTAACAAACATAGCAAGCACAGTTCTGTTTGGAGGACAAAATTTTAGATCTCTTGATTACAGTACATACCAGTTCCTTTGCTTACGTATGGAGGCTTGAAGAATTTCACAACGCCATACAAATTCACTATAGTTCCATCTTTAAGATGATTCAGAGGAGTATACACATATTTTGGTGCAACAGACTGGAAAGGCATGATAAAATTAGGGAACAGAAGAAAAAATTATTCAAACATTCACACAGAAATTTGTCTTTTAACACCATCACCCTCAGATATGTTTTATTTCATCTTAAAAATTTATAAGGGTTATGTATTTCTTTCTATCTTCTTCACTTTAGACTCTAAATATATACCTATATATTCACAGACAATAAAGCACATTAGACTTATTTCCATTTCTTTTTGTGACTGCATCTTCTTTAGGATAAACTAACCAGTTGGTTCAAGTAAATTTCAATACAGGAAAAAGGTGAATAAGTCATTATAATAAAGAACAACAGAAAGTAATTTTTTACTGATTGTTTTTAACATGTCCATCCAAAGGGCTTTTTAAAGCACATACATAAATAATTTTGTTATTCTAACTGGCAGTGTCACTGCACAGAATCACTGCCTTGGAGGCAGGAGGTTACCTCTCACAGTCATTGTGCAAGTCTTCCTATTGAAACAGTACACTTGTTGAGGGATTAAAGAAAAAGTAGTATTTAAGGACTACCCTCCTCTCATCTTAAAGTTATATGTTGATCAGTCTCTTTTAAAGAATACAAGTTCTGTCAAACTGACTGAAAACTGAGGTTTTCAATTACTATATTGGGGGAAAAAATTAAACTCTTCATAACGCTAACACGAAGTCAAGCTGTATCATCTTCACTACTAGATCTTGAACCTTATGATAAAGAACAATAAAATTTCATGCACCAATTTCTATGTCTTTAATATACTGTAGAATTTTAATTTAGACACATAAAGACTTGTTTCAAACAGTAATCAAAAGAAACGTTAAGACCAGTACCTGAAGTCTGATTTTAAATCAAAGGAAGATGCCTTAAAAAAAAAATTGAAATATGCATAAGCATACATCTTCCATCTTCTTTAGAACAGAAGTCACCTTTCTACTTCACATTTCCTAAACTAACATGTAACCTATTTTGAGATTGAGATGGGAACTATACTGCAAGTACAGAAAAAGTACTACTTTTTCACATTTTATTCTGTTTTCCAGGCATATTATTTGCAAAATTAAAAGCTAAACAAATGACTGCTGGGATAAGAATATGGAATTAAAATAAATAAGAAAAAAAAAATTCCACACATTCTTATTTACATGCAGTTAGCCTCACGTGATTTAAAAACATCCCAAATATAAACTCACCATAGATGCAGTTTCTGAAGCAGCATTTGCTCTTGGTATAGTATAAATCTGAGGAGAAAAAAATAGCAAACTCTCTGATTACAAAACTGAAGGCATTGCAAATATAACAAGATTTGATAACACTAAAGCAAATATAATGCTATAAGCAAATACAAAACAGCACTATGGATGCTTTTGCTATGTGAATCATCTCTGAAACTAGTAAAATTTTGTCCTATGGAAAAAAGAAAATAATATTTACACTCAGACAAAAGCTACTTTACATAACAGACATTTTCTAAAGTAGAAATGCACTTCGTTGAATATGTCAGGTCACATTAGTACAGTCAGCGTTTGAAAGTTGGAGGCCAAAATTTAAAACTGAACTTGCTTAACAGAGAACTTAAATAGGTTTAGGTTTTGTACATGCCAATGCTTAGAGCAGATCTACTTTCAGCAACTCCTTACTCTCCTTTGGGGGGGAAAATAAAGAAATAAATAAATAAATGGTCACAGCAAATTCACCAGAATGGGATAAGTTCTATTTAATGGTAGTTCCTAAGCTTTTAGAGCCATACTTACAAACCAAACTTATCTTCAGTGTGAGGTCTTTTACAGAACTAATCATGGTGATCTGACATAAAGCCAACGCATATGCACCCTATAATGAGAAATGCAGGGCTCAGCTGCCATCCTGATGCAACACCACAGCCCCTCTGCCCAACGCAGGGTCTCACGTCACAGCTGCACATTGCCTCGGCGGTGCAGAATCCCGCTAGGGATCTGGTTTTGCTCTCTACCCTCAACTGCATTTCTGAAGCTAGTTTTACTTCCATTTATTTATTTTAAATAGTCAAGTCAACAGTTATAATTGAGAAAATGAAGAACACAAAAAAAATCAGGTAATTTGTATTAATTTTAAGCATTCAATGAGTGTGCTAGTAAATTAAGCATCACAAGCTCGATTCTTGTCAATGAGACAGACGCCTCCTGAGCACAACTTAGATGTTCAGAGAGCTGCACATCTTCCTTAGATTAGACTGTACGTTATGAGGTCCTGCCAATACGCAGGTGCATGCCTCATGCAGTGCCTAAAATTTAGGTATGTTTAGTTTAGGCACATTCGCTCAAACTCAGGGCATGGTTTTGCTATCTGTTATCTTCAACGAAACATACTTTTTCTCCCTATATTTCATCATTATCAACAGATAATGTAATGAAACAGTCTGAACTATAATTTTAATTAATTTTGTTTCTCATTATGCTGTATGACAAGCTTTAATTATCTACAGAGGTCAATTCTGGAAAAAAATACCTTTCTGAAATAAAAAAAGTATATTTTCTTAAATTTAAATTTATTGTCAGACAACATTATACAGACCATCAAACCTTGTCCAAATCTTGACATTGGCATAGGATTTATTTTACTAAGCCTCTTTTATATGTGATTTTGTGTTTACATTTCCATAACTATTTTTAAGTTTGTTTCAAAATCTGATGCATAGGCTCAAAGGAATTACCATATAGTATAATGCTACACTGTTCTCCAGTGAAGGTGCCTTTTCCTTTTCACTGACTACAGAATAGAATTTGCAGCATTGTCACTGAGAGTTCAGTTCAATGCTATATCATCCTTCTTTTTAACAATAGTAAGCAATTACAGTGATCAAAAATGTGCAACATTTTCTGACCAGATGCCCATAACTGTTGGGATAATTTTCATATCAAATATTAGAAATATCCCACTGAAGTGTCCAACAAAGCTTTTGAAACCTTAGTTTCATTCCACATGCATCCCCTCTGCCTCCTGAACTACAGGTTTCCAAATGTGTAATAATAACCTAAACCCTTGGTATTTAAACTTCTGTGATTTTTGAAAGTCCTATAACTTTTAAAATAATAATGCTTAGGCTTAAAAAGAGTAAAAAAACGTTTCTTGAAGCAAAGACACAGTGGCCACAACAAACACGTACTGCTGACGTATTACCACAGACAAACAGAAGCAGCAGCAGAACGGGGCAATCTCCACTCAACATCTCAACAGATGGAAGCATTTAAGGTGAACAGTATTAATGCAAAAATAGTGCCAAAGAACAAATATTTTCCTCAGAAAAAAAGGGTGTAATTCTCTTAAAAATTAAGAACCTAGTCATCTATGTATTTCGAAGGCAAAGTATAATGATGTGAGCTAAAGCAGTGAAAACTCATAGCCCAGAGAAAACTAAAAATGATAGACCTAAGAACACTCTTGCACCCTCTACCTTGTCTGCATTATCGCACTGTGTTATGAACAAGAATATTTTAAACAGCTCTAGGATGTACCTAAAGCCAACTAAGGTTAAATTTCTGCACTCAACAAGTAGAAATTCACTTGGGAGGCCTGAGATAATTTGGATCTTACACGGTTGGGATTATTACAAAATTGCATGCACACACACACAAATGTGTCCTGATTGTTTCCTGATGGACATGGTAAAATAGTCAGTAGCACTTCAGATTCTAATAGATTTTACTGGTTTTTCTACTGCAAAGCAAAATTTTAATGTTGGCATTTGGAAAAAAAAAAAAAAGGTTAAAACGTTGGGTATGCGCTTACATAAATGGCTGATCCAGCTTCTTCAGACACCTCCAGGTGGCAACCATGTCTACCATCCTCTCTCGCTGTAGGCGATTTTGCTAACTTAAATCCCGCAACTACGAAGGTGTCCTATGGGGACAGGGTGATAAACAGATGATTACACAGGCTGTATCATCTACTATTTTAAGAGTATGTGATGTGAAATTTCACCCTAAAATCTCAGGACATTCAAGAAACAAAAATCCTGAACAAATTCTGAGCAATGCCTTTAAGTTTCTCTATTTAGTTCTCCTACCCATGGAATCCCTATTTCCAACCAATGCTAGCAAGCATTTTTTTTTTTTAATTCTGATAAAATTTACACACTCTTGACACTAGTATGACTGAGTGCTAATTTTGACAAGACCTACAGGGAAAGAGTCACACTGAATAAAGCAAAAGAATAATTCCTCTTTGAATGTACTGAAGACTCACTCCTTTCTGCATAAGCTTAATTAAGCTAGAAAAGAAATCACACATCAACAGTGACAAAACACTTTTCTCAGAGATTATTTCTTATTGCGCTACAGTTACAGTTTGAAGAGACTCTCCTTATAGATATTTTCCATTTTGGTTGTATTGACATCTTCCAATTTCTTCCTTAAGGGTCAAATAAGTAGGTCAATCAATAGGTAGGTTTCTGGTAGTAAAAGAGACATTACAAACTTCTCTGGCATCACTCCCGAGATTCTGGCATAGGAAGCAATTGCACTTTCACATTGGTATAATGGCACCACAAAGTAAACAATAAAAGGATGATTTAAGGGGTAAATGATTGGTAAATGATTTCAGTCCCTGAAGCAGCTCATCTTTTTAGTAACAACATTACAAAAAAAAAAAAAAAAAAAAAAAAAAAAAAAAAAAAAAGGAGAAGATAGAAAACACATTTAGGACACAGAGATGATAAGAAAGGTATCTGACCAAAGATAATGCTGGGAACTCTGATACAATGTAAAGCTCCTTCATAGTCAGTTCCTCTGGTATCAGAACTTTATAGCAGGGCTGTACCAGTGTGACCATTCCAAAAAACATACTAGACTCAGAGCCCGATTTCTATTCGACCTTCTACCAAAAGCACGTCCATAAGCTTTTACTGAATAATTTTTGTTGATGTGTTTATTTGATTACAACAAATAAAAGAGTTTTCTGATTAAAGTTGACATTGTTAGCCAAATATTGCACTATGATGGCTCTTTTTTGCTATTTCATCAATCTGACAACGCTACTTTAAATGATTTAAGATCCAAAACCTTAATGTTTTGTGCAAGAAAAAGAAAGGCTGCTAGCTTAAGTGACAGTGATATATTTAGTTATTAAAGGACTGGCAAAAAAAGAAAAAATTACTGCAGAAAACGTTTGATCAGAGAGTTTTATACACAATGAAACTACTTAGGGCACGGTAATTTTCAGGTAGTGTCACAAATGGGAATACAATGTATATTTTGACTAAAAGATAATATGCAAGTGTCACCTAAGTGTAAGCCATACTCAGAGCTAAGTAAGTCAAAAAGGGTCAAAACAATTAGGTAACTCAATATTCCTTGCACCTGGAACACACTGCCCTGCTAACATACATTAAAGTTGTTTCATTCTTTCCACATACAAACACACGCAAACACAAGCTTCAGGAAACTCCGCTATTTTGCAGAAACCAGGTGTTACCATGTCTCTCTCCTTTCACTGTTGCTACTCATGGTGTTCCTTCAACACTGGAATCAACCTCCAGCTAAAAAGCTATGCCTTGCTATACATTACTCCCATTTCAGCATTTTATTAGATTGGAGGCTACACAAGGTTCTGGGACTTGGTTGCTGAGTCAGGATTGGAGCTCTGTACAGCTGACTTCACTTGTCTTGTTCTCCTGTGTCAAAAGGAACTTTAGAATTACACAGACTCAAGCTTTTATGCATGTTGATAATAAATGGAATTTTTTTTTGTGAATAATATTAGATCACTGTTGATTACTCTCATGTAATACTCAATGAGTAACATGACATTCAAAAAATACCTGTGAAATCTACGTAAGGTTCACACAGTGCCTTGAAATAATGCTGTATTAGTTTTCAAAACAGATTAGTTTCCATTTCACCTTTAGCTAAGAGTAATTATTAGAAGTTCTCTTATAATTGGCTTGGGAAGCAAAGACATTTACATAAACTGGTGGATTTTCATGTCAACAGTAGAGTGTTACACTGAATATATATATAAACTATAAGATTGGACCAACATTTTTAAACAGCAAAACAGAAATCCTATTGCCCTCATTCAAAAGGAGAAAGAAATAAAGGAAAGACAATATTTTCCCTGATGTTTATTCTGTTACAGAAGGAGAAGACTCTCGGGAGATGAGAACAACATGCTTATTCATGTTTTTGGGAACAGCCTACCCCTCCTCCAGGTTAATCAGCTAAAGCTGCTACAGTATGGAAAGTATGATACAGACATCTACAAAACTGTGAAGTTTGAAATTGTAAGCAGCAAACAAAAAGTATTAGACCTTACTGAAGTAACTTTTTAATGGCTAAAACTTTGGCTTTTTAACAATTGTATCTACTTTGTAACTGCCGAACTGCAACTCTGCTAGTTTCAGAAATAATTATTTTCCTTCAGATTCTTCCAAAATTAAAAACTCATTTGAGGCATGTGGAAAGTACCGTGAAGGTTCAGTCCTCTGGGGAAGACTGAACATTGGTTTTAGTGCACTCTGACTATCTAAGGGTTGTTGCTTGTGGGTTGTGGTTTCCTACTCAGCTCTTTAGTACTAATATTTCAATCTTCTAATTGCTGCTCAGGGCCTTGTTCAAGACTTGTATTTTTATCAGGACAACAAAACTGATTTATTCTTTACATTTAAATTTGTTCTGTAGCTTGTATATTTAGCACATTAGTTGAGGAACTTCCCATCCTGGACTCACTGTCAAAATTCTGTGGCATCAAGAAATTGGTATAAAGACTGCCACTATATAAATACCTGAGAACTAATTATAGGTTTAAGTCTAGAAATTATCAGCTTTGGTCCCATATATCTCATGAACTGATGAATGAACCTTTGAAGCTGATCCAATTCAGGGTTTAAGCTACTATCCAGAAACAGCAAGGAATATAAATAGATCTTTCCCCACAAGTAAAAAAAAAAAAAAAGAGCCCCCCCAAAAAAGCTGGGAACCATGCAAAAGTCATTTAACTTTAGGTAGAACAACATAAAAAGAATATGCATGTCTCTGAACCGAAATTAAGATGTTCGATAAATTCAGAGCAACTTAGACTTCAAGTGATATTTTGATGTCATGCCCTAAGGTCTGCTATAATTTTTACCCTTTTTCAACATACAAAACACCAGAGTTCAGGTGTACTAGTCTATTCGAGCTGAAAAACCCTAACAGAATTCTAACTAAGCCATTGCTATTTCCATATTTGAGAAATCCCTTAACTTTTGTGCATAACAAATATTTCTAAGAACATGAAAACAAAGCCTTATTTTCTTCACCAAATAACTTTCCATCTTTTTGATAGAGATTTTTTTACCAAGGCCCATCCTGACAGGACAAGGTTTTAAAGTGAAGAGGGTAGGTTTAGATTGGACATAAGGAAGAAATTCTTCATGTTGAGGATGGTGAGACATTGGAACAAGTTGCCCAGAGAAGTTTTTGATGCCCGATCATTGGAAGCATTCAAAGTCAGGCTGGACAGGGCTTTTCAGCAACCTGATGTAGTGAAAGATGTCCCTGACCAGGGCAGGCAGGTTAGAATTGGATGATATTTAAAGGTCCATTCCAGCCCAAATCACTCTGACTTAGTGTGAATTTATATCGCTAATGAAAAAGCACCATCATGAGCTCATAACATACTGCAAACTAATTTTAATTTGATATCAGGCTAATATTAAAATGTCAGCAAACTGACAGGCAACCTAATAAAAAATATTAAGTTGAGGTAATTCTTTTCATCTCGTTTTCCTTCTTTAGTTGCAATACACTGTTTCACAAACTCACAGGCTGACTTGCCAATGTCCTTTACCCTGGAGCTAATCAAATCAAGCTTGTATCTCTGACGAAGCAAGACACCAGCACTTAGCCAATAAAGAAATCAGTGTATGTAACTTTGATTTTTTTTTTTTTCAAAAAGCTTTAAGTGTAACTGCCTTTTTAAAAATCCATTTAATTCTAAAATCTATCTTATCAAATGGCAATAGAAATTCGAATTATGAATATAAATGGACGACTTCTCTATCATCTATATTCATTATGCTTTACTTGCTAGGTAAACACCGACAAAAAGAACTGCTTTATTTCAATATTACTGTTAGAAAGAATTTACATAAGCAAATACTTTTTTCTAGCTTTTTTCTAGCTCATATTTATAGATTTGAACTGACTGAACAGATTATTTCTAATTGAGGTGATAGCTATACAGACAAGATAAGAAGTCAACATACATCTGTGGAAAACAATTCCTAAAATAACAATATATAAAAATATTTTACCCCATGGCGTATAACTTTTGCACAATCCTCTGCCATTTTTCCATATATTAAAATATTGATGCTGTTGATCCGTGAACATGAGTTGTCCAAATCTAGAGAAAAAAAGCAAAAGTGATTCCAATCACTACACCTTCTCCAAAACAAAACAGCAATGGGAAGAGATTTCTAAAATAAGTTAATCTACAGAGTCTAACACTTTTCATTCCAATTAACCTACAAAGAGAAAAGACTTTCAAATAGTTACACAACTGCTTTTCTGTGTTAACTGTAGGTATATCAAGCAGAATATTCTTCATAAGAGGACCATTTAAAATGGGCACACATTGTACATCAGTATCCATTAAACAGAAATGACAAATATTTCTACTTGGACAATTCAGCGTGTAGTGTTTAGGAGTAAATATTATCCAGTCACATTTGACTTTTTACATTAACACAGATTATATTGTCAAACTACATAAACTGGAGATATTCCAGGACATAGACATATCAACAAACAGCCTTCCAGGAGGACTGAAGCAGAAATTAAGTTATTTTAAAATAGTTTTCTACCTTTTATTGTTTCAGAAGCAACGCTAATGGTTTAGACATGCAAATTTATTTCCTGAGGCTGTGGAGAACACGCAGAAACGCTCAGCCCTCCTGAACAGCCACATGAAATCAGCAAGGCCACATGAAATTAGCAAGACTGAATGAAGTTTCCTGTCCATCTTTGAGAACCCTGAAGCCAGCACAGAAACTGATTCAAGTCCCATCAGTGTCATTGACCTTTGCTAACACCAGTCACAAGCACTATCAGCAGGTAGGATCTGCACCTCCCAGTCTGCTGTTCAGTCAGTCACAGAATTTGTAGAACTAGGAAGTCTCAGAAGGAGTGAGTGACAATTCTCTAACCAGTGTAAGGAAGGATCTGAGAAGGAAATGGAAAGAAATTGAAAG
This sequence comes from Pterocles gutturalis, assembly GCF_000699245.1. NCBI lineage: Eukaryota > Metazoa > Chordata > Aves > Pterocliformes > Pteroclidae > Pterocles > Pterocles gutturalis. The sequence continues at coordinate 12,414 of NW_010122640.1, read as the reverse complement.
TTCCTTGAATCCAACATAAGACTCCTGACTAATGACATCCTCCTCCTCCCTGGCTGGAGGGGGTGATGAGCTTCAGACTTAAAAGGGACATATTATTTTTTAGTATCATTTGTTACATGATGAACTTAAGACTTTCATGTGTTAATGTGTCTACTGATATTCAAATACCTGAGTAGTCAGGTGAAATTTCATTTTTTAACTGCTTATATTAAAACAGAATGAAATATAAATATTTTCCTGCTAATCAACATACTGACCTATATTAAGTGTGCACTTACACAGTATATACTATGTATATTATATGGTAACTATTAAGTGAGCATTTTTCTTAGTCCTTCCTTATGACAAGCAGTTTAAAAATACACTATTAAAGCTGTACATATAGCTAATGCACTTCCAGGACAGTATTTTAAAAGATTCTGTAAAAAGAAGTCTACTGAAATATAAAGACTCTACTGTTCCCATTAATTTACCTAGTATAAGTTTAAAATCATCTATTTTTGTAGAGAATGAACACTTTTAGAGAGTATTTTAAATACAACATTTTACTGAACACTAAAAAAGCAGGTACTAGTGATGTAGTAGCACGATGTCAAAAAAAAATGTGTGAAGAGGTTCAACAAAATAAATTTAAAATGTATACTTAAATGTAGTACCTTGAAGAACAACCTTGAAAAAGTCTGTCCCATCTCCAAGTTTCGTTAACGGGTAGGAAAGAATAACTATTCCCTAAAAAGTAAAAAAAAAATAAAAATTGTGAAATGAGACCACACACCTCTAAGTTACTGAAACACTGATAACAGCTGAAACACCTGTAAGCCTCAACACGCCTAAAACTCTTGGGCTCCAAACTTCAACAAAACCTGCCTTCACAAAACCTGCTCAAATTCACTCTTCCCCGACAAATCCTGCACTGCTTATTGAGCCCACGGACAGACTTCTTCCAAAACCCTCCCCATTCTATATGCCACTAGACTCACTCTCTAACTGACTATGTGCAATTCCTCTAGTGAATCTGCTTCATTCCTTTTCTGCAGCCTTGTTTCTCAGTCTGGTCCAACAGCTGATTTGGCAACTGATTTTCAGGTTTGGTTCAGCTTTGCCACAGCAAAATCCAGAGGATGATGGCTTAACAGGAGAAGGCATCAGGTTCATTTAATGGACGTAATGACTGAGGATGTACAGACATTGCTTGTGCTGCATTCTCAGAAATGTAAATTAAAATTTCTATTGTTCACAGGGATGCCAGGAAGCAAAAAAGTTTCAGAAGAATGAAAGGACTGTGGCACACAAGCCATACAGAAGCATCCTGGATGTTTTTTGTTGCTTTTTCCAAGAACACACTTCATAAAAATCTTCCTCTCCCTCCTCAAAGCAGGACCTGATCCCTATTTTGGCAGGTCTAGGTGGCAGTGTACTGCATCACTGCTCAGATAACCTAACACCAGTGCATTCTAAGGTTTGCTTCAAGCTCAGCCTGCAGAACTGGATTTTCCTACATATTTAATGGTGCATTAGCACCAGCTTTATCAGTTCTCCAGTTGCACTGGTTTTATGCCAAGCTGTTTTAGTCACCTACTAATCCATGTCGGCAGCAGCACGAAGTTCTCTTAACATTAGGCAGAAGTCTGAAAAAGAGATTTTATACACTTTCTGTTTCAGCAGTCAGCTATAACACTGTATGTATGATTTAAATCATAGTCTGGTAATAATTGTTCTGCTTTCCCTAATGGAAACATTTATTTTGTCAGAAAGATTTTCTAACTTATAATCTGTTTTTGTCTGCTTCAACACTTCCTTTGTGAACAAGAATACCTGTTCTTCGATATCAGGAATGCTTGCAGACATAGCTCTTAAAAGCAGGAAAGCCTGTATGCCCTGCAGGTGAACGGGGACAGAAAACTACACCCTGAGGAATAGAAACCTTGTTTACTAGCAGCATGGGTTATTGATGTTTCCATTTGTTCCTTTACAAGACCTAAGGGAGGCTGGATCATTCTCAATCAAATCACTTCCTATCACACTCTACTACTGTCTGCTCCCAAAAAGGGCAGTTTTGCTGCTTTGCTTTACCTAATTGCACTACTCCTGGCATCTCTTTGACACCATAATGAACCAGTCCAGAGAGTAAGAACAGCAGAAAACTACCCTCTCCCCATCAATATGGATAGTATTCTGCCAGTTTATTTCTCATGAATGGACTCAATCACATGGTTAGATAAGCACTAGAGCTCGAACTGGGAATATACAGATGAGGAAGCAAAAATGTTTTTTGAATACAGAAAATAATTAGGCCAGCTCAGCTGGTATTTTTGAAATAGTTGCGCAATTTTTTAAGGATTCAAGCCACTTAAGATTTTCTATAGAATTAGCTTGTACTTTTTTTCCTGTTGGTTTTTTTTTTTTTTTTGGTAGCAGACTGAAGGCATGCCTGGGATGATGTTGATTTCCTGACACTTAAGCACCAGGGATGATTAAAAGAATTTTCAGAACTATTTACCAGAGAAGATAAACAGGTTAAAAAAGAAAACCCTCAAGAACTGACACTGACACTGCATTTTACAGAGTACACTTGCTTTAGGTATGAAAAAAATATTCCTGCATTTCACTAGTACGCTTGGATCGTACCTCCAACCTGAAATATCTTTGGAACTACTGTAAAATATAAATGCACACTTGGTAATGATAAAAAAAAACCTAATTGTATCTTGATGCAGGTGGTTGCTACCGTTCTCTTTTCATAAAACTGGATATTGCATTGCTTCATACAATAAAGGTAAACTGTTTTAAAGGCCGATACTCTGAAATCTGATCTTTAACAGGATAGCGGGGCTTATTACTACTTTTTAAAAAAAAACAAAATACCATTTAACCTCCCTCAATCCCTCCATTTTGAGCACAGCCTTCTGCATATTAATGTGTTTTTAAATAGGTCCACAGTTTAGAAACTAAGAAAAGAAAATCTCTTATAAAATTTAAGTCTGACAAAGAGGGAGAATTGTGAATCAATGAAGCCAATAGCAACATGCAACAAAGTTTACCAGGGTCACAATTTTTTGTTGCTTAAAGATGTGCAACAGATGCACAGAAAGACACATAGCTGCAGCAAGTCACCAGTTGAGCTAGAATATGGAAATCCCCTATAAATACACCAGGAGCTATTTCAAAGTAATCAAAAATTATTTTATTAGTGAGTTACCTGAAAGTATTTGTTGGTATGATCAAAGCCTTCCTGCAAATGTTTCAAATCCTCCTTCTGCAAATGGCTTGGTAGTGGAGTCTCGGATTTTCCTTTAATGATCTTCAGCAATTGAACAGGCATAGCTGCTTTAGCTAAACAAAAATGATAAACAGACTCCTGAAGCTACTCATCTTGTTCAAATTAACAGTTACTAGAAGTTGTGATTTACTCAGGAGAGTATCTACCTATTTCATAATAAGAAAGTTTAATTATTTAAGACTAAAAATCTTCAGAGAGATTGGCCTCATCTCTTAGAACCATGAATAGCTTGTGAGGAGAGAAAGTACCATTTCTTTGGCAACAGACAGCCATCCAAATTACTTTGTTTTGCAACACACTCCAAAACACTGCAAATGGCAACAAAATATTCCTTTATATATGAATGCAAAGGGTAATGTAAACAATATGAATATGTACAAAAATGCACATTAAAAACCAAACAGAGACTTTGAATGACTCCTTCCCCAGCATAGGTCATGGGTAACAGTTTCTATATTAATCTGTTTCCCTATAAGACAATTTGACTGCATCAAAGTAAAACTTCTGTCATTTTAACTCATAACAAACGAAAAATGCTTATGTACATATTAAAAAACTTTCAGTAATGTATCAAGCAAAAAAAAAATCAAGAAAATAAAATGCTAAACACTGAATGCACTGGAAAAAAACCTAAGAAATGTATGAATGTGCCGTATATTGTCTGTTCTCACTGTGATCAAAGTCAATGAAAGAAACTCTTGGTGACCCACTGTTATAACACTGAGAATGGGGGAGAGGAAGTGTAGTCTATTATAGTGAAGTTGCACACATGAGAAATATAAGAAAGTGATCTAGCAATAAGTAGTTATTGCTGTATTTTCTCATTACATGGTCATCTTGCTCTTCTTGGGCTATCTGTTTTTTTGCTGTACAATTTTTATTTAAAGCGGGTATCTACAGAAAAGTCACAGCATTACCAATCTTCTGTTGTCAGTAAGTTTTAATAAACTAAGCAAAAAATGTTTGCTATTTTCTACAAACCCAGCTGGCAGCATTATAGCCACAGTCCTAATTTCAGACAGAGTTTTATCAATTTTTACATGACAGTGAAGAACAAAAACAAAAAGTATTTCCTATACTTTTGGATGGACACAAAAACTTCGTGTTCTACAAATAAAAGCTTAAACTATGTCCTCATTTCAGTTCAGAAGTGCTTTTTCAGTGCTAGGCAGACTGACAGCTTACAAATATTCACTTACAATTAAATAGAAATGGGAAGCCATTGCAAAACGAAAAGACCACTGGATCATAAGTTATAAAAAAACCTTATTCTTCAGACAAATCAAAAACACCTGTCACTTCAGTATCCAAAGATACCCAACTTCACTTATTACTCATGACTATTTCTCTAGTTGTGAATTACCATCCTTTCTCTTTCCCCATTTTCCAGGAAACTCCCCAGCAATGTTATTCTTGTCTAACAGACATTATCAAAAATTCACATTCACTAATGAGAAATCTATAAAATAAAATACTCTGGTTCAATGATCTCTCAGCCAAAATGATTATACATAGGATGACTGGCTTTTGCTTTTCTCCTAGCTTCCAATTTACACACCTCCCTCTTGTCGCTTTTCCCAGACTGCACCTTTTACTTTGTCATATACAGTAGCAAGTGAGAAGTTGGCCATAATATATATTAATTTTAAATCTGAAATTCTTAGAAGACTAGTTAACCTTTCACTAGCAATATCAGCTTTTTTCCTTAACATTTAAGAGTTAAAAAGCAGTAACAGTTAAAAGAACCTCTGGTTTCTTAAGCTATTGTATCTAGGCAATAAAGTATCCACTTAAAGGCAAAATACATTCTAGCAAGTCTGATAAATATCAAATCTCAAACATGAAAAACATTAGTACCTGACTTGAGGGTCTTATTTTAAATTGTAGCTTAGACTTTGAAAACCAGTCCTCATCTACTCCAAAATACTAAGCAGCTCCAAGAACTCAGGAGACTCTGGAGCAGAATAACAAGGCCATGCCCTGCCATGCATCCTCCCTGCTTGCAATATATATTTCCTTACTTTGCAAAGTAAGTCAACAAGCAGCTTGTTTTTCCATAACTTCCTCCCCAGTGTACATGAAATAAGGAGGCCTTAGAACATTCAGAGGACACACAGGCTCCAGGAGGCATCATTACTCAAAATGCCACAGATTTTGAGCAACAGACACAGCTTACCAAATACTGATAAATAAATTTAAAAGCTTGACTACTAAGAAGAGACAACTAAGAAAGTTTATTACTTGGGAGACTGTGATGGGTTTACCCCTGCCTAAGGGCCAACCCCACACAACCTGTTTGCTCACCCTCGCCGCTCCCGGGGATGGGGGAGAGAATTAAAGTGGTAAAGGGAAGAAAAGACTCACAAGTTGAGATAAGAACAATTTAATAACTAAACTACAGTAATACTGAAAAATAATATTATATACAAATACACCAATGAGTGATACACAGTGATACTGCTCACCACCTGATGATCAAGGCTCAGCCTGTTCCCAGCTAACAATCCCAAAGCAGGGAGAGTCTCAAAACTGCACTCCCAGAAAGGAGATAACAGCCCGAGCATCCCAGAACGAGACCTGACTGAGGGAGGGAGAAGGCCCTGGGAGAGGAACCACCCCGAGAGAGCCAACCTGGAGCAAAAGGGACGAGCTTCCCAAGGGCCCTCACCTATATACTGAGCATGACGTATGTTATGGAATAGACTATTGGCCACTTTGGGTCTCAGTCCCAAACCCAAGACCAAATTCTAGGCTAGTGCTCCCTCCTAGCTTCTCCTGTCTAGCACAGTAGAGAAGCTGAAAACTTGACCTTGACTGTCCTGGCAACAACTACACACATAATTTTTATCAGCTTTCTTCTGAGCACAAATCCAAAACACAGTCTCTTGCTAGCTATTACGAAGAAAGTTAACTCTGTCTCAGCTTAACCCAGGGCAGATATGTGCAGAAATAACTTATATAGAGACAAGTAACTGGACAAGAATTAGCTACAGTTACAAATTACCAACCTTCACCTCAGTAATTATCTGTGTACAAGCAGACCAGTGCCCTGACAATCTCTGAACAATGGCTCCCTTGGAAGAGCCAATAAGAAACCCCAGCTTTTATTCTTCAGCACGACTCTATGTGGTATGGAATGTCCTTTTGGCCTAATTCATGTCAGCTTGCCCAGCTGTGTTGCCTCTGAACTTCTTGTCCAACCTCAGTCTACTCCTCGGGGGAAGCAGAGGGAGAGAGAGAGAAAGCCTTAGGCCTGTGCAAGCACTGTTTAGCCACAGATTAAATACTGGTGTGTTATCAACACTGGTTTAGTCACAAATCCAAAACACAGCACTATGCACGCTGCTATGAAGACAGGTAACTCCATCCCAAACAGACCCAGTATATATCTCTAAAACACCCAACAGGAAACAGTGACAGCCCATGGAAATAACACATACTGGAGCAGTTTGTGAAGAATTGCAGCTTGTGGGAAGAAACCACGTTGGAGAAGTTAGTGAAGGGCTGTCTCTTGTGGGAAGGACCCCACGCTGGAGCAGGGGAAGAGCATGAGGAGGAAGGACTGGCAGAGATGAAACATTATGAACTGACCTCAACCCCCATTCTCTGTCCCTGTGTGCCACTCAGTGGAGGTGGAGAAGTTGGGAGTGAAGCTAAGGCCAGGAAGACGGGAGGGGTAGGGGAAAGGTGGTTTTGAATCTGTTCTTATTTCTCATTACCCTACTCTGATTTGATCAGCAATAAATGAAATTAATTTCCCCAAGCTTGAGTCCCTTTTGTCCAGTATGGTAACTGGTGAGCAATCCTCCTAATCCTTATCTTGACCCATGAGCTTTTTGTTGTGTCTTCTCCCCCTGTCTTGTTGAGGAAGGGAAGTGACAGAGCGGCTGGGTGGGCACCTGGGAGCCAGACAAGTTCAACCCAGCACAGCAAAAAGCTGGGAGGTACAACACCAGACATGTTTCAATTTCTACTTGAGCTCAAGGAGAGGCAACAGAGATGCTGTTCCATCTCTGTTGACTGCTTTAACTATTGAAGTATTAGGAGTTACAATTTCTATAAAATATCAGTAACTGATGCTAAAAATCATGCCTTTATCTGTATGTTTTCAAACATGAACCACAACAGCTTTGTCATAGCTTACTAGGATTTCAAGCCTCTAGTGAAAAGAGGAACTAGAAGTCTTACAAAGCTTTTCAGTTCAAACTATCTATTTCACAGTATATTCTAGCAGGCTGAAAAGCTGATCTATTCTACCTATAAACAGTCAACTTCAAAGTTAATCAGCAATATTGATCTTCATCCAGCAACACTATAATGAGCTAGGGATAGATACAACATAACGGATTAACACTTTTTTTTTTTTAATATTTCCCTCTGTTGCAGTACTTGAGCAATTAAATAGACTTCTCTGTTTTTTTTTTTCCCCCCACAAAGATGTCTAACAGCAAGATGCATTTTGTTACAATTCAAACATCAGTGTTAAAACAAAACAAAGAAAGGAAATGAGGTTTAAATCCTCATCTCTCTCTGATGACTACCCTCAAATTCTGCAGCTCCCTTGCTCTTGTTTAAAAAGAAGCTTTGCCAACTATTTCAATGGGACAAATAGTCCACATGTGCCTTTAAAGTTACAAAGGAAAATTTCTAAAAAAGAGATATATGTAGGCTGATGCAGTGGGATCTGTCCATATTATTTGCTTACCCTATTCTCCTACAGTTTAGGACATTTATGCAAACAACACTCAACTAGAAATTTTTTTTTTCAGATCTTAAACTTCTGTATATATAAAACTAAGGTCATGTATTTCAACTGCTAACCACTGAAGCTCACAGTTTGCTCTCTGCAATTAAAAAACAAAGACACAAACACCCAGCTCTAAGAGCTATAAAAGTAAATTTTCAAAACCAAGATGATATAGCACTGGCTTCTCAAATCTACATGAAGATATCTTTAAGCTGTCCTTGGTGTTCACAACTCTCCTGAATAGCAGCTAAGTGAAAACAAGTCTGTCAAGTATCTTTGTTGTTCTAAAAAGGCTGACCTCATAACACTGACAAGAATCATTCCAACTTGAGTCTGCTGCTCAAGAAGTCTGTGTGATAAAGAGAGATATTCATAAAGACAGGTGGTTAAAAAAAAAAAAAAAAAGGAGGCTGCAAGGAAGGTAGACAGCATCATGGGACACTCCTGGAACAGGAGGGACATATACCACACACACACAGTGGAAGGAAGAAGGCAGTGAACTGCAAATACCTTTTGCCCTACAATAGTTGAAAGTGACAAAAATATGGAGAGCAACCAAAAAGCTTAATAATGTAAACAAAGAATTATATGCAAGAATGTACACCGTATGAGAACCCAGAAGTAACACCTTGGAAGAGAGGGCAATATGTATCTCCTGCTTACAGAAGTGAAATATAACACTGAAGATGGCAGCCTAAAATTTCATGGGTTGCTCTGCCGCATCCTTGATTTTCTACCTACTAATTTTCTAGACCTTCAACTTCTGACAATGGAACAACCCACTAGTTCTGTCTTAACTGCCTATGGAAGATTAACATGTATTCCAAAAGCATAAAAAACATCTCAAACCACAGTACGCCAGAAAACAATTGCCTAGGAGAAATGGCTTTGAGCAAGGGTTAACCTTCAACAGAAATAAAGTAATTTTAGATTTTTTTTTCTTCTGGAATGAGGATACTATTCCATCAAAATATTGCAGTCACAGAATGCCTCTATCTCTAGGTCCAGAAGCAAGAAGAAAATTCCCATACTATGTCTGAAGGACATTAGTTCATCCTTCTCACTTGCAGTTTGAGAATTTAAGCATGCACAGAACCACGTATGGTCTGGAGTGCCTGCACAAGAAGCAAGAAAAGCTTTCAGGCTCACAGTCTTTTCATCAGTTAATACAGAAAGCAAAATAATTAGATTTTCATTTTAGATGCAGCACACCCCAGCTACAAGCTCTGAGAGCCTGGTAACTTCAGTGTTTAAGACAAACTATACACCCAAAGGCTTATGCACTTATAGAATCAGACAGGGGCTCTACAAGAGGTTTCGAGACTGTAATTTTTGAGCTTTGCACTGCAAAATAGGGTGGCAGGAAGAACCTGATAATTTAAGTCTTTTTTTTGTAAAAGCCTCCCATTTTTTTCTCTAGGCTTTTTAAACTTTCACTATAATTAAAAAAAAATTCTTAAATGATGTTTAGAAAAACACCATAATTTAAACTCTCAGATTAGTTATACCACCCTTCAGTGCACACTGAAAATCATTAAGAAACCACAAGTTGCAGTTGCAAGTGAAGTTCACACCACACAGTCACAAACAATACAGAACTGTTAACATCGACACCAGTGCAACACTACTGAAAGACAGGAACAAAAGAAAAATAAGCCACATAGGAAACGTAAAATTGTTCTTATCATCAAGACAATTAATCACTGTTTCTCCCCTTCCTCCATGCTTCTCTAAGGAACGTGAAATAGCCAAATTTTGTATGGCAATTAACACAGTAGAACAGTACGAAGTTTCCAAAACATTCCACCATAAAAAGCTGTAGGTAGCAAGCTCAGTATACATAAATGTTCTCATACACTGTCAATGTTAAAAGGCACCAACATGCCTTACAATAGTCTTAAGACCTAGGGAACATTCTAGCAGTGGAAAACATCTTACTAGCCATGATAGGTGGATCAAGTCAACCTCCTGTCAGAACCAGGAATCACTCAGTGCACATTCTGAATATACAAGTTGCTGAATTCTTTTTGAGTGAGGATAATCTCTAGGATTCAATGAAGATCAACTTTCACAGATGGTAACAACTCAGAAGAAAACTCATTTCACTAGTAATGGAATGATGTCCCATAGACCTCATATATCTGAGGACATATGAAAAACAAGTAACATAAGGAAAACAGGGTAATGACAGTCAGAGTTAATATATTGTTTTCTCACTCCCAGATCAACAGAAACAAGCATTTTCCAGAAGAGGACAAAGAGATCACAAAGGAAGACTTTTCCCTATTGTCTTAATTTGATTAATAAGTCCATCATACTTGTTTTCCATGTCTAGTTTTCTGAAACATTACAATTCTGTTATTTCCTTCAGTAAAAGTTCATCAAGGCATATTTCAAATTTAAAAAAAAAAAAACAACAAATTGAGCTCCTAATAGCACCCTAAATTATAAATAAGATTTAAGACAAGCTTTATCACTTCTAGTTCATATTGCCAAAAATTCAAAATATAAATGAAATATTATAGACAACAGAACTCCGCTGTAAAAACTGCAAGCCCTTAATCCCAAAAAAAACCCCAAGACTGAAAAATAAGCATATTCATATTCTCCATCTTGACTCCAGATTTAACTTCACAGACGAGGAAGTCAAAGTTGAATTTCTTCTTCTGTTACAGTTTATTATCATAGTCCATCAATCCAGTGCAGAGGATAGCAAGTAATTAACACTTCTTTGCCTGGATTACTCGGATCGACCCAACATCTGAGCCTTTGCTCAAGCCAAAGATACACACTACGAGGTCCTGACTCTAGGTCTCGCTACAAGAAATGGACTGTTCCTCTGTAGCCTCCTCTAGAATAAAACTTTGTTTCAAGAACTAATGACAGATTAGCTCTGGAGTAGAAAAGCAAAGAAAACACAAGTGAGAGGTAAATTGGAAAGATTACTCACTTCTCTACAACCAAGAAATACTTCAGTGATACACTAAAATTACATAAAGGGGATTAATGTCATTTTGGGAAAAGGAAGCTGTAGCAGTCAGAGGCATGGGGAGATTCCTTAGCTATCAAATCAGACACTACTTGTAGAGAGACATGTAAACTCATTCTTCAAATCAGAGAATAAAATACAATCATGTGGACCTCTGGAGAAAACCTCACCAAAGTTTTATGAAGAATGAAGGAGCAGCCAAGGGCATCAGCATCTCATTGATGTGATCAGTCAAAATGGTAGATATCTGAAGTCCCTGTGACCATAAATATTAGTCAGTGCAATATTTGGGCTACTTGGGCAAAAGCTAAAACAAATACAAAATAGGTAATGCCTTTGTTTAAATGCAGACACAGCCATACACTCTTTATATAACTTATGTGATTTTTTTTCATAAACATTTACACCACTGAACAAAGCAGGCGGTACAGAACTACCATAAATTCAACCTACAATCAGTCACAAGAGAAACCTTTTGTCATACAGCAGTCTTAATGAAATCAACAAGTCTATTCACGAAGAACAAAGCCTGCAATCTAGAACTTCCGTAATAATTTAATCTTTTAATTTCCTTGAGAATTCTCAGGAGGAGAAAACACCATGTCAGCTAACTAAAGCAGAAAGAGAAACCAAGTCAGCAGTGTGACACATTCCTTCAACTGCAAGGCTTCAGATTGCTACTGGTGCAGATTTTCAGGCACTTATCTTATGGAAATAAGTCCTAGATTATTCTTATTCTTAACAACACAGCTAGTAGTTACTTTCATTAGAATACAGCCTAAATTGCCCTCCTCAAAAAAACAAAAAAAACAAAAAAAAAAAAAAAAAAACCACCAACCGAACCCAAAATCTCCTTTATTAATTTCAGATGAAAATTTACTAATCTGATATGGTGCAAAAGAGGGCTGCAATCAAATGTTACACACGGAAAATTGATTCTTACACTACTATTTATCTCAACAATATGTCAGGTCTATAAAGCAGCTGCTCACTGGAAAATAAACAGACCTCAGGAAGACAGGACGGCAAAGCAGAGCCTTTCAGGATGTGAACTGTAACCACTTCAGAGTCAGTGCAGCAACTGCAAGAATCTGAGATTTACAAAACCAAGAGCTCAGGTGTATTAGCATAGGCGTGTTCACAACAAAAACTTCTTTTCGGTACACTCAGTGCCTACGAAGAAAAGAAAAAGAAACAGAAAAAAGCTTCTAATCCGTAAAGCCCTGTGTTTGTCCGAGCGGGGACTCAATTCACATTGCAGTGGCCGTGTGCAGGGTAGCTCAGGGATAAAAGGATGGTGCAAGGTAACCGTAGGTCTCACAGGGGAAAGCAAAGCCTAGCCCAGCGCCAGGGCGGCACAAGGCAACGGCAGGAGTTCTGCTCACCGGGGCGGCAGCA
>NW_010122639.1:0-2312 GCF_000699245.1 Pterocles gutturalis | reverse complement strand
AGCCTCAAGCTATGTTTGCCTTATCAGGCGCTTGCATCTACTGCCCATCAAGTGACACCTGAAGCAGGACTGTACATAAGCAGTATACAACCCAGGACCTTTAATCTGGCAGCACCATGTAGGGAGGAAATATAAGTCAAGAAGTATATGCTAAGTGGCTGGCCACCCAGGCAATCAGCTTATATAAATGGATAAATTATTACATACCCTTTCCTTCTGTATGCTGAACCCACCTTTACATACCGCAAGGCAGCCCAGTTGGAGGTAACAGAGGATGTTAAAGGAAGAGGAGTAATATGGGTGGGAGAGGGGGCAGAGATATGAAGAGCGACATTGGGGTGAGCACTGTTGTTTACAGGGAGCAGGAAATGTTGAACTCTTTAAAGGCTGGAAAGAAACATGTAAAGAGTAAGGTGACACCTGTTTATACTGATTTGCTGGTACCCTGGAGTGACAGCCTATGTAAAAAGATCTCATAGTAGCAATATACTAAAAATAGCACTCTTAATGTGCTTACAAACCCTCTCTTTCTATTGAATTAAATAAACTCAAAGCTCTGCAGTTCCTAAAAGTTTACAGCAGTTCCCATGGCTGAGACTAAAAATGTACATGTAAAAATGATAGGATTTGTTTAAAAATATATTTCTTAACTTCTGCTTCATCAGGCAGTTATGAGTATACACAAGGTAACGTATGTACATTTTGTCACCTAGAGTGTGGTTCTCTGGCTGTTTCTCTTCTCTGACACTCAGAAGAAATGAGACAACTCACCCTTGCCCAGTCCAGAGATGACATCTGTGATCACCACCACCTTGTTTTGCACAGCTGACTTGGACAATAGCCACCTCACTGACTGGTAAATATAAATAATTCCACTGATCCCTAAGAGAAGCAATGGTAGAGCAAGTACAGCAAGAATACCCGTCTCTGTTGGAAAAAAAACCATAGAAGAGTAACAGTAATCACAATATGCATTCATTATTTTTATTCTTATCTAAAAAGCAATGTTTTAATATATAGAAAATCCAGTAATCAGCATGCCAAAGGCTTGAAGCAATGGGAAGCTTGTTTTCCAAGCAATGGCTTAATAATATTATTTAGTAAACAGGCTAATATTGTTTGTTTGTCTGTTTTCCTCATCATTCAATGGTCTAACCAAATCTCTATTCCATTTATTCAAAATTACTCTATATTGGCAAAAACATAATAAAATTTTAGTACAAATATTGCTTTGAGGCAAAACATAGGTTAAAATATAACACTGAACTTTTAATTATGTTGCTTTTAGAAGAAAACAGATAAAAAGGTTTTAATCCTAATTTCAGGTAAAACACATAATAGAACAGAGAAAATAGAATCACTTACTATGGCTATCGAGACTCCAGGTACAGATAAAGCACTCCTTTGTATTTTTGTAAATTTTTAAATTGCAGTTTTAATTAAAGTCTTTTAGCAACTTCATAGAGCACTGCATTTGTTGAGAGTGCTTGCCCTGAATGAGAATGGCTACATATAGACATGTGACAGAGATACTTTGAAAATAAACATAGCATCTACAGTGTGATTTGCCTGCCTGACCTATCTAGCCCAACAGGCTGGACAGTCATGTAAAAGCTCTTAGTGCTGTATCAATTCAACTGTACAAAGAAACGTCTATTTTTCTCTGTTGCCTTTGGTTGCAGTTGTTCATGGGACAATTTCTTGTCATTGGCCTTCAATTAACTTTACACACAAAAACATTTGTATAACTCCATGATAATAATAGGTCTTCAAAAACAAGCAAAAAGTACCATAAGTAAGTTGCCACTTGAAATAATCACTGTTCAGGAATATGAGTAATGTATGTATCTATCAGGAAAAGGTCTTTGAGCAAGCTGGCTTGGGACCCAGTGCATCACACAGAGCTGCTGTGGGCTGCTGCATGCTGGAACACAGACCACTGTGCTTCCAGGTCCTGCAGGCTGCTTTCCACTCTTGGTATCTTCAAGGCAGATGTACCTCTCTCCCAGAAATTTCAGGGCTGTATCAACTTTAGGTAGGTGATCTTTGAGCAACCTGGGCTAGTGGGAGGTGTCCTTGTCCATAGCAGGGGAGTTGGAACTCTATGATATCTAAGGTCCCTTCCAACCCAAACTATTCTATGATTCTATGATCTAAATTTACATTTCCTGCAGAGAGACATTATCTGTTAACATGACAATCACAGTTATGGTTTGGCCTTTGGGGTGCTAGGGAAAATAATGGTTTACTATACAACATCCCTGTTTTGCTGTTTCGAAAAATTTGTATCACAGTCTTAAAACTGCAAGTTT
>NW_010122638.1:509-1846 GCF_000699245.1 Pterocles gutturalis | reverse complement strand
CCGGGGGCTGCTCCTCCTCCGCCTTGGAGATCCGGGAGACCGAGGCGAAGACCCCTGGGGGGGCAAACCAGTATGGACCAGTACGGACCAGTACAGAGCGGTACGGACCAGTATAACCCACTATAACTCAGTACAGACCAGTATGGACCAGTACAGACCAGTATAACCCACTATAACTCAGGATGGACCAGTACATACTAGTATGGACCAGTACAGACCAGTATAACCCACTATAACTCAGTACAGACCAGTATGGACCAGTACAGACCAGTATAACCCACTATAACTCAGTACAGACCAGTATGGACCAGTACAGACCAGTACGGACCAGTACAGACCAGTACGGACCAGTATGGACCAGTCTAACCCACTATAACTCAGTACGGACCAGTATGGACCAGACCAGTATGGACCAGTACGGACCAGTACAGCCCAGTCTACCCTGGTATGGACCAGTACTAACCAGTACGGACCAGGACAGCCCAGTACAAAGCAGTACAGACCAGTACAACCCAGTAGGGCTTAGTACAGCTCAGTAAAGACCAGTATGGACCAGTACAGATCAGTACGGAGCAGTATGGAGCAGTACAACCCAGTACAGACCAGTATGGACCAGTATGGACCAGGACAGCCCAGTATGGACCAGTCCAGAGCAGTATGGAGCAATACAGCTCTGTATGGACCAGTACAACCCAGTACGGCCCAGTACAGAGCAGTATGGAGCAGTACAACCCAGTACAGACCAATATAGACCAGTATGGACCAATAAGAGCAGTACAACCCATTATGGAGCAGTACAGCCCAGTATGGCCCATTATGGACCAGTACAGCCCAGTACAACCCAGTACAGACCAGTATAGTCCAGTATGGACCAGGACGGCCTAGTACTGACCAGTACGAACCAATACAGCCCAGTACAGCCCAGTACAACCCATTATGGACCAGTAAAGCCCAGTATGGCCCAGTACAGCCCAGTATGGCCCAGTACAGATCAGTACAGCCCAGTGCAGCCCATTATGGACCAGTACAGCCCAGTATGGCCCAGTACAGATCAGTACAGCCCAGTGCAGCCCATTATGGACCAGTACAGCCCAGTATGGCCCAGTACAGATCAGTACAACCCAGTACGGCCCAGCGTGGCCCAGTATGGCCCATTATGGACCAATACAGCCCAGTACAAGCCAGTACAGACCAGTATAGTCCAGTATGGACCAGGACGGCCTAGTACTGACCAGTACGAAGCCATACAGCCCAGTACAACCCATTACGGACCAGTACAGCCCAGTATGGCCCATTATGGACCAGTACAGCCCAGTACAAGCCAGTACAGACCAGCA
>NW_010122638.1:0-447 GCF_000699245.1 Pterocles gutturalis | reverse complement strand
GGACCAGTACAGCCCAGTATGGCCCAGTACAGACCAGTACAACCCAGTACGGCCCAGCGTGGCCCAGTATGGCCCATTATGAATGAGTACAGACCAGTATGGACCAGTACAGCCCAGTATGGACCAGTACAGACCAGTATAGTCCAGGGTGGCCCAGTACAGCCCAGTAGAACCCATTATGGACCAGTACAGACCAGTATGGCCCAGTACAGCCCAGTATGGCCCAGTACAGATCAGTACGGACCAGTACAGACCAGTACGGCCCAGTACAGCCCAGTACAACCCATTATGGACCAGTACAGCCCAGTATGGCCCAGTACAACCCTGTACAACCCAGTATGGTCCAGTGTGGCCCATTATGGACCAGTACAGCCTAGTGCCACCCAATACAACCCAGAGACACCACAAACCAACCCCCCCACCCCCAAAAAAAGGTCCCAGGCAGCC
>NW_010122637.1:132459-137354 GCF_000699245.1 Pterocles gutturalis | reverse complement strand
AATCTCTAACATTCTGTGATTCTGTCTTTAGTTATACCTGCCAGGCCCATACAGATGTACTAGACAAACTATGGCACTAACCTGACGTTTAAGCTCAAGTATCTCTTTCTTTCGTTATAGGCACAGGATCACATGAGCTGGAAGCCTTTATGGAAATAGATCTTTTGAAAAGTTCAAGGATGCCAGTAGCCTATTTTCCACAACTGATAAGGCACAGAGCTCAAGCTGGTAAAGAGAGCCAGCTTCAGAGAGAGGCAGAAACAAAATCATGTAGATTTGTAAATTGCTTTCCCTTCACAATACAGTCCAATATTCCCATCACAAATGTCAACTAAGAACCAGCATAATGCATAAGAACGATGTGTACAGCATCAACAAAAGAGTATTAGCCATCGAACAGTAAAGCTAATAAGTTAAAATCTTTTAGGGATAACTGAAGTGCAGGGACATTTTGTTAACTATATCATATATATATATGTGCAGCATAGCTACAATCAATCATTTCTGATGATAACTACCAAATTGAACATAACTGACAGTGATTAACATCATTAATGGATGAGTCTCTAAGGAAAGATCATTTTGTGCTGCCCTTCAGCTTTTTGGGAGACAATTCATGGAAGAGACAGTCACATATTTGACATTTCCTTACTGCCAATCTCCAATCGCTTATTTCTCTTGAGCTACACTCTTGTATACGGGACTTCCACCATGTCTCCTGCTGTGATCCTGCCATGTAACTGGGTCTTTGATGACCAGTCTTCTTTCTACCAGACATGTATTTGCAAATAGAACAAAATGTTTACCTTTATTAAAAGCTAATCAGGCACTGTCAGTAGTATGAACCTTTACAATTTGTGGTCTCAGATCTGGTAGTGCGTAAGTCCATAAAAATAATAATGAATCAGGTGGCACAGAGTTGAATTACAGAAGGCCATTTCCTCATCAACAAGTCTTGGCCTCCTTTGCTGTTAAGCCTGAATTCCCCATGACAGTTCAGTTTTGTCACCCTCACAGGTAGGAGAGCTATCCCTGATAAGAAAATATATACAGGAAAACAAATTATTTACTGTTAATGGGTTACTTTCACATATGACTCGTGGCAAATACAAAGGTGGTAAATACAAATGACTGTGGCCCTGTCATCCAAGTTTCCTGTCATTCAAAACACCTTTAAAAGACACTAAAAAAAAAATCAATTTTATTTGCATTTTTACTAGTAGGCAACACTTATTCAAAAAAGACATCCTAGCAAAAAAAAAAAAACAAAAAACCAAAAACCAAAACACATTAAAACACATTGTGATCAATAGCTTCAAACATGGTTGTTTGGTTTTTTTTTTTCTGTAAATAAAGTGTACAATATAACATAGCCTTATAACACGGGGCATTTTTTTCCCAAACAGTATTCTAAAAGTGCCTAACAAATTAAATAATCACTAAATTAAATAGCTTATAATGGAAGAGATGAAATATAGTATTAAGAGGCTCAGACAGGTGAGAAAAACTGCTTTCCAATGAGATTTTAAAAGATACAGTAAGTCAATGAGGCAGAGAGACTCAGAAAGGCTGTTCCAGATGGCAGGGCCTTCAGAGGAATAGGGTTTTACAAAAAAGGCACATTTGTGGGATAGCACAGTGAAGAAACGGTTGTCAGACTAGTCAAAGGAGCAGACAAGTCAATAGAAGATGACAAAATAGAATGCAGTGTATACAGATGTCTCAGGACTTCAGTTTCCATCCTGTGTTCAGTGGTAGGACCATGAGGACTATCACTTTAGCTCTCTCCATTTGTACTCCCACCTTTCACTTGTCTTACAAACTGCCTTACTTTCACTCTGTTTAGGCACAATGTGGAACACAACAGGGCATGCACATCAGATGAGTTCTTGAGAATTATAAATGAGATACAAATAATGGCCATAACTAGATCTGCTGGAACAGATCACAGGTACACAAGCATTTCCAAACTTTATCTTAAAATTAAAATAAGAAGAAAGAATTATATTGGAAAAATAAAGGCAATAAGACTGTAATGTTTCTGAAGTGCACAGGCAACATCATTCAGAAAACTGTATAGCCAAGAAAGAGGCAGGACCTGGAGACAGTAGTGAGGAAATTTGAGAATGGGGTTTTTTTTCCTACTGTGAGAAAGTAGGAAAGGATATAGGCAGAAGAGATCTGTTAATGGAATTGAAGATACTCTCTAGAGAAATGGACTTGCAGCGTTACTCAGCAGTCACATTTCTTGAAGATTAAGGAGATGAGAGAGCTGTCACACTGATCTGCACCTATCTCGCAACTGTGTAATGTATATTCCTAGACCTACACACACTGGAAGGACTAACAATGTCAAAACACTAAAATTTCTTTCAACATGAAGAAATTTTGTCATTTCTGCCTTTAGTTCCAAATGTGTCATTACACATAATCCTCTGGGTTTTGTGGGAATTTTGCCTGAAATGTGACAACATGACTACTCCCACAAAAGAGCAGGCTTGGATATGTTTCCTCTGTGATGTGTCTAACTTATGAAAATAACCATTGATGGGTATCAATACAAACAATGCATCAGTCATGTAAACACTTTTACTATGCTTTAGAATTGCTCTTGAGATTCAGACATGATTATTCAGCAAGCTTCTCTGCAATCACAAAACCGATTAGCACAAACACATCTTTCATTGAAGGTCTCGTTAGTACTCAGGGGAATTGTCACTTCAGACACCTTTTACCAAACATTATCACCCATGTCAAGCTTTGGCACTCCATGTATATGATTAGCTATTGTCATCCAAGGGGATTAATTCAGTAGATTCATCTACATAAATGAGATAAAGTAAACAGTATTTTTCTGCATGTTTCTTTTGAGAATAATATAATTATTTAAGAGAAATTGAGCAGAGGCTTTAAAGAACATTACATTTTAAACAAAAATCCATGTTGTCGTTTATAGCTAAAACATTTAAACAGCAGGTATGTGATCTCTGAGAATGCTCCAACATTACATCAGAAACACAGTCACTTTTAATTCATAAGTTCTAAATTCATTTTAAGAAATAAACAACCTGAATACTGAAAACTATATTGCAGAAAGAAAAGGATAGATCGCGATTTATTCAGCTAGAGCTTTTAAATAATTGGAAAAGAGCAGGACAAGTGCCTGCTACTAACCTAGCATACAGAAGTTAAAAAAAAAAAAAAAAAAAAAGTATATTTGAAAGGCAATGAGGAATATTTACTGAGATGCAACCTGAACCTCAGTAAAAATTGAGAATTAAGAAATCTACCTTCTTATTTTAACCACATAGCATTTTATAGGGTTCCAGTCTCCTAAATTTGGGAATCAAAAGCTGTGCATTCCTAACTATTCACTATCTTTCCTCAGCAGTAACTTTCACAGATCAACCAACTGCCCCAGTGCAACCTTAGGGAAAAAGGCAACTCCTGTGCCACCAAGTGAAGCATAGCCTCGATCTGGTAAAAAGTTACAAATGAGTAAAGAAATTCACATGAGTAGTCCTATTGATTTCATTTTCTTTGTACTAAATCAATTTCAAGACAATTTATTCATACGCATAACTGTTTTCAGCATTGAGCCCTTACAGAACATCTTTTCAAAAACTGGAAATAGTCATCACAACTGTTAAGCATAAAAATATTTGGGCATCTAAAAATGACATCCTCTCAGAAATTATTTATAAACAGAGAAGGCAAATAAGTTATAATGTCCTTGCTGATTAAGTTTGTTAGTTATGAATACATAGCTTTGCATATATTATGGACCAAGATCTTCACCATAGAAACTCTGGTAACATTTTACTTCAATGTTCCATTTTAAAATTTAATTATTATTAAACGATAAGCAAATTGAATTACCAATTCAAAGGGTTATAGGGAACATTATCAAATTCAATAATAATTACTTTAACAGGTGACTGCCAAATGTGCTATTATGAAGCAATTTTTAACAGTGTTACAATGGATCTTTAGCCTTTGTTTATATAAAGTTGGTCATTTTAAGTCCTAAAATATGCTAAGAGATCATGTCCTTCTTGGGGATTTTGTAACTGAAATAGTGCAAGATTAATAAGAAGGCAAATTCTATCCTTATTTGGATTTCTTGTTACTTGCAAATCAAGAGTGGGCGTATCTGGCAGTAATACTTCATACAATACGCTTTTATCATTATAAAATGTCTGTGCAAGTTTGTTAAACATCACTCCTTTAATCTTCACAGGTTAGAGAAATAAATTCATTTTCTAGGCACTTATGCTATTCTGCCAATGTAGTTGAGAGTTTGAACGAAATACAAACCAGCAAAACCAGTGGAATCTTGAACTCCAGGCTTTGCTGGAGCCCTTTTCCCTGGCTATCAGCAGCCAGATCAGATCAGATCAGATCAGATCTTTCCCTTATCTAAAATAGCTATTGAATCTTTTCTGTCCTCAATAATGCTTTCATGAGAATCCTCCTAAGAAACAAAAATTATCCTTTCTGCAGTCCATTCTTCTAATTCCTAATTTAAAATTCACTAAAAGATGAGTCAGTAACCATTTGTACTAGCCTCATCCAGCCTGGCCTTGAACACCTCCAGAGATGGGACATCCACAACTTCTTTGGGCAACCTGTGCCAGTGCCTCAGCCAGAAGGCTCTGGGAAGACCTTGTTGCAGCCTTTCAATAATTAAAGGCGGCTTACAAGAAAGACGGAGATGCTTTTTACCAGAGCCTGTAGTGGTAGGACAAGGGATAATGGTTTTAAACCAGAAGAGGGTAGTTTTAGATTAGAAATAATGAAGTAGCTCTTTACTGTGAGGGTGGTGTGGCACTGGCCCAGGTTGCCCAGAGAAGCTGTGGATGCCCCATCCCTGGAGGGGTTCAAGGCCAGGCTGG
>NW_010122637.1:94210-132411 GCF_000699245.1 Pterocles gutturalis | reverse complement strand
TTGGAACTCGATGATCTTGAAGGTCCCTTCCAACCCAAACCATTCTGATTCTACGATTATTTTGTTTTCCATAAGTGAAGGGAAAAAGAGGTGAAAATACTGTGAAATACACTATTAAATAATGTAGGGTTTAAGAAAAAGATTCCTTTGTATTTAACTGGAATGAGCTTACTGTAAATCAAAAGCTTAAAAGTTTTAAAGCTGTAATTGGATCAGTAGGGCTCTGACAGTTTTCTGGTTTTATAGCAGTGTGGATCTAAAAGAATGTCTTTAAAAAAAAAAAAAAAAAAAAGGAGAGGCTCATAAGAGACAAGCAGTAAAAAGATCCAGTCTGGGGTATATTTTCAAAAGAATTTAAAATAGACTATCCATCTCCTAATGCTCTTTTTGCATTGCGAGTAAACAGGGCTCCGGTTTAAACTTCAGAACGCAACATACCCTACTTTGCCAACTTACTCTCAGCGCACCTAAGACCTCATTATTTGACAGATGACTAAGGAGACTTAGCTGATTCTCTGCAGTGTTTGATATACAATCTTGACAAGCATAGTCTATTAAATTAGAAGAATGCCAGCCAAAGTGAGTGGCAGAGATTTCCAGAGACACAGTAAGAGGACCGAATAAAAAATAAATATAGTAAGGCTCTCACCTATTCAGCCTAGGCACCCAGCTGACTGTTATCAAGACTGTTATCTTTCAAAGATAATTATCGTAGCTCAAAAAGAAGGTAGAGGCATGTTGTAACCTCAGTAACTAATTAAGATTCTGTGGAGAGTGGCATGCTGAAATTCCTAGCAAATGCTTATAATCCTGTCCCTAAAATCCATTTATCTAAGTTCCACTGACTTTCACTGGGACTTAGATACCTAAGTCAAAGAAATGCTTTTGAATAATAAATTGAAAATAGCTACAGATAAAATTCTAGGCATCTTCAATACAGAAAGTTATACCTTTCTGTTACTGAAATGTAAAATGCCTATACTGAATAACAGCATGGGCACATATCTCTGCTGAGACATTCTAAATGAAGGGTCAAGTCTTGAGACATTACCTTGCTACAGCTTTTTGAAGCACCCTCTTTAAGGACTGGAGACCTTTGCAGCCTTTACTATCAATAACAATTGTAACAAGTTAGATTTTTCTGCCCTGTATGTGCCTGTATATACCAGGTAAATCATACCCTATCTATCAGCATTCAAAGCATGCAAAGGGCACAAGGAAAGGAAGGCCACCAGTCTGGCTGAAAAAGAACAAGTGCTATTAGAGACGATTTTACAAAGTGACAATAGCTAAAGTTGCAAGAGAGAAAGCACAGTATATAAGCTTAAAATGCAAGCAGGAGAATAACCTGGACAAAAAAGTCATTATAGAAGAAGTTATATTGGGTAGATAGATCAAGGACTGAGTTACATTTCCTATTTGTAGGAAAACTAGCTTTACTACAGGGCAAATACATTAAGTATTTGACAATCCAATATAGCTTTGAATTTAGCTTGATCTTGTCATTTACAGTATTTTTTTCTAGTTCATAACTAAACACTTAAGAAAAGCCATTATATATGAGCAGTATAGGCCAAGTGAAACATTTGAGTATCAACCTTGTAGCCACATTGCCTGGATACATACTAAAACCTGTGAACAGTTAACTGACAGAAATTTGTTTTTTTGTCTTACAGGGCAAAAATATTACTGTGGCTTAAAGTATATTCTTAAAAGAAAAGGGGGAGACAGGAGATGCGTAATCTAAATGCAGATCATACCATCAGAAAAAAAGCAGAAAGTAGTCTAGTGGGATATGAAAACATCCATTAAATTGTGCCTTTGCTCTAAGCCTCACCTAATCTTCCCATGTTGAGGACAAATGGCTACCTAACAGCAATGGTGTGGTGGTGACATAAGTACTGCCCTACAAAATCATGAAATCCAAATCAAATCTCTGAGTTACCTGGATGTATTTTTAACAATCCAGTAACATTTCTCCCATTAATAGTTGAAACTAACATAGTCTACCTTTAACGACTCCTGCCCTTCCTTAAATGACTTAGCTGCAAATTTATACACACGCACACATATATAAACACACACACATAAAAAACCAAATGCAATGTCACAATGCTTTCTATTCTCCACAGTGTCACCACCAGCAGGCCAAGAAACTTTGCCCAGATGGTTTCAAACCACTATCTCACAGTTTCTCCATCTGAAATGTAAAACTTTTCTGTTTTCCACATATGAACTAGGTTTATATACATAAATGTGGGGATGATTGGCCTCAGATCTGGAGTGAATCACAAAGGCTTACTTTTGAAAAAGCCACTCAGCGTAAATTGAGGCACTTCCAATAGGAATAGTCATCTATATTCATAACATGAAACTGCAGCAATATAACAATAATTCCAAAGTTTATATTACAGACACAGAATTGGAGATCAAGTGCCTGCAGCATCTCTAACACTGGTTATAGGTTATCATCTCATGTGCATCTGTGGAGCAAAATGCAATCAACAAAATTCTCAAAAATGAATTAGGTGTATGTTGTCAGTAAGCTGCACTGTATTCATAAATATCGTAAAAAAATAAATATGCTTTTATATCATAAAAATATTTTCTAGATCTGTCAGTTTCAATTTGTTTGTTGATTAGTTTTTCACTTAAATTTTCTCTATTGACTCTAATTACACAATATTTTTGGGCTTCTTAAGAAGCCACAAAGAAAATAGTCACACAAAAGAAAATCTCTCCTCCCTCCAAGTTTCCCTCCAGGTTCACACATCTCTAATGATCACTACATTAGTAAAACTGACCATGACATTAAAAAGAATTCTGCAAAAATGCCCAAGCTACTTGTTATTTTCATGAAAATGCTACAACATGGAAATTTAATGTTTATTTTCCAATGTGTGCACCAGGTGAACCATACCCAAGCCTGTTTCAGTGTGGAAACCACACAACTGAGGTAATAAACTTTTCTGCTTTGGCATGGTTTATCACCCTCGCCTCTGCAACACAGAAACACATTGACCCAGCTTTTAGTAAGCTGGTTAAAACTGGACAGTAGAAATCATGGTCAGATTAGGTGGAGTGTCCTTTGGCTGTGGATAACATCACTCTGATTTTATGAGTTACAAGAAACACAAAGTTAGGTTCTATATTAAGAGTTTAATTTTTCTCTTTTGTTAGTTTATCACTAGTTTTTATTATCTATTGGTTATTTCCTTCTCTTTTCTCTTGTCTAAGTTTATTGTAAGATGGAGAACAGCTGATAACTCCAGTGCATGTAATTTTCATGTTCTAATGTTGCCAATTAATCAGACATGATTTTAATTTTCTGTCTGCTATCTATGTGGTTTGTCACCAAGTAGGCCCCGTGGGCCCTACCTTACAACATCAGGCAATTTTAGGCAGATTGAGGTAGACTGAGTCTAGCAAGCCTTTAGACTTAGCTGACTGAGATCTTCTCAAGATCCAAGTAAGATATTTTCTGCATAGCATTCCATCAAAAACGTTTTCTATATTTAAATTCTTAGAAAGCAAACAGTAATGAGGAAAATGATTGCAGTTCTTTGTAGTCATGTGACTCACATTCTTGGATTTCATTTCTATTTCAGTGAGCAAGTGATATATAATCAAGCTATTGTGTTTCTTAACATGATAGGGCATAATCCTTCATTTTTCCAAGAGAGGCTCAAACAGACACTTCAATGGCTTACGAATTCAGCATATTTGAGAGCAGCTGTGGAAACTGTGACCGTGTGTGTGCATGCTTGGAGCCTTCTTGGATGAGATGAAAGAAGACTTAGTTTGAATTCCAGGGAAAGCAGCAAGTTACATTAGGGGCGAGTGAGTATGTGCACATGGAGTAACCGCAAAATGGCTGCTAAATGTCAAACATATGTTCAGTAAATGCCAGAAATTTTCAGAGTTAGTATCAAAGCCAAAACTCAAAGCACAGTAGTTAAAAGGCTGGATTACTTTTGTAGTCCTATTTCTGTAGCAACACCTAAGTTTGTGGCAGAATCATAATAGGCATATACAGGAAAAGGAACTAAAGTGATATAGTTTGTGGCAGAATCATAATAGGCATATATAGGAAAAGGAACTAAGGTGATACAGTCTGGTTTGTGATGCTTAGTACACAAAAACAACTATCATATTAATGTATTTTGTTATTAGAGTTCACAAACTGTACCTGTTCCTCTCACGCAGTTGTAACACTGAAAAAGGATCCAAATATAGGAAAGTTAGAGTTCACAAACTGTACCTGTTCCTCTAATGCAGTTATAACACTGAAAAAGGATCCAAATACAGGAAATATCAACCTCTATTAATATGACTGCAGCCAATATTGCTAATCTTTTTTTTTCTATCTTTACCATGCACCTGCAGCCAATATTGCTAATCTTTTTTTTTTTCTATCTTTACTATGCAAGGTGATCTGAGCTACTCCAATCTTCCTTTCATTATCTATACTGCTTCTTTTTTCAGTCTCAATTATCAATGACTGCAACTGTTGGTAAATGTTAATTTTATAATAATTGCTGATACTTGTGTAAGAACATAATGAAATCACATGAAACTGATAATCCCTAAAATGACCACTCCTGGGACAAGAATTTGAATAAAGGTAAATATTTCACAATACACTGTACTCATGTTAATTTTATAATAATTGCTGATACTTATGTAAGAAAAGAATGAAATCACACGAAACTGATAATCCTTAAATGACTACTCCTGGGACAAGAATTTGAATAAAGTTAAATATTTCACAATACACTGTACTGAATCCTTCAACTTGTGGACTTTTTTATTTAAGTACCACCACTTCTTTGCACAATTGCCAGAATCACTGGGGATGTAGCCTTTGTGGGGTTTTAATTAATTTCTTCATTTATCTTGATGATCTTCTAGATTTACTGAAGCAATCTACAAGAGTGTTATTTTAATAAAACTGCAGTCACCATTTCTCTGCCTAGAGTTCCTTACTGCTAATATTAAATAATCTACTAAGGATTTACAAGTTTAAAATAAATTGGCCACAACTTGTAACAATGCCAGAATTCTGACACTCACCAACCGCATGCATTTCTTAATCCAAAATTCATCATGTTTGTGATAGTTACTGAATATTTTATCATACTTATCCTAGAAAAAATATTACAGAGATTTAGATTTAAAAAAATAAAAAACAAAAAAACCTCAATTTGCTTATAGACAGAGGCTGTAGGAGTTTTTGTTTACTAGTTATACAGCAGTTTATAATCCCTTTGCATTATTAACTTATTTAATTAGGTTGATTTTGATGATTTCTTTATTTCTCTACAATGAAAGCTGTAGATCTTTCAGACACAAATTTCTACACATCATCCCCCTAGGAAAGAGTTGCCCCATTTTACACTTGCTGAAGCTCTGGCCAATGGAACCCAGCAGTACAATGCTCCAGCTGCAGTTCCAGTCCAGACAAACCTCTCATCCAGCAAGGAATCTGGTTCTTCAGAGCCAGTGCAGCTGATGTAGCCCATAAAAACCTTGCACTTAATATTATTAAAAGCTGTCTCAGTAAAACTGCACTCACAGATTTACCAGGAAGGCTGAGCAGCTGTTAACCTACTCGATTAGCACAGTATGCTCTCGCAGTCCAAACACTGCACTGCTCCTTTCTCCCTTCCCTTACTACTGATATTGCAGTCCCACTGCTGCTCTATAAATCTTATCCTTTAGAGAGGAGGAGGAGAAGAGATGCTTTATGAAATCCTTAGAAGAGTCTGTTTCTTTCTGTACCTTGAAACACCATGCAACTTCCTGCTACAGTTGACCATATTCTTTCCTTCCCTTCTGAACAGTGAAATCTGCCCTTCCTAACAGGGCATGGTAGCACTTCATTACCCAGGCAAAGATTTTCTACCAAATTCTGAGATGCAATTGTGTCAGTGCTGCAAATCTCCATGCGGTTTGGACAATCTTTCCTAGAGAGAGAACTTTAATATGATTTTAATGAGACTGTGGAACTATAGTTCAAATACATTTTTGTTTCTCATTTAGATACCTTGCCTTTTAACACTTCATCACTATTCATTAAGTTTAAATTGCATTTTTAACCTCTATTTAAAGAGACACTTTAAGGTGAGGTAGTTTCTTTAAAGCCCTCAGGCAAGAATGCAAGTCTCTTAAATTGCAGTTATCATTCCAGCAAGCAAATCTTCTCAAAAAGAAAAGAATATAAGGGAAATCTTGACCACGAAAAAACAAAGTTCATCTTTTCTTTTCTTTTTTTATTAAAAAAAAAACAATTATTTTTTTCTAACAGGTTTTTTGTTTTGGTTTGGTTTGGGTTCTTTGCCATTACAGTTAGCAATGTTAGGAAAGGCACGGTCCCGCAGAAAATTACTCAAGAGATGTGTAAATTTCAATCTGCTATGGATGGGTTAATCAGTTCAGAGCCCTAGAGAAAAAGTCAGATACACAATTATGGCCTAAAGAATAAATTGGTGTTGACCCTAGATTCTACCGGGAATAAGTGCCCTTCCTTGTGATGAGCACATTGAATCCAGCTACAGACAAGGATGGCTAGAACAGGCATCAAAACTAACACAGCCTGCTTGCTCAAGACAGAGTAAATGGTGACAATCTAGTTAAAGGAAACACCTTTACCTTTGTTTCTTAAGCATCTCTTTCTCCACCAGGCAGAAGCTGAGCAAAGTTCAAAATTGTCACTGAATACGGTTTGGGGCCTAATTACAATGTTAATTTTTTTCATTGATTTCAATGATGGTGGGATTAAGCAATCACCTCCATACTTCCTACCTAAGAGCCAACCTTTTTTAAATTCAGTTTTACATGAAAGCTTGGAAAGGTTGTCGATCAGTTGTCTAAAGCTTTACACAGATTTATGTTCCAGAGTCGATTCTGCTCCTTGAGACTGCCTTGGGCTTTATCCCTTCCTCTCTGCCAGCTCCAGCAAGTCATGACCCTGACAATCTGCAACTGACACCTGGTCTGTAAAATCCATACACAGATAAGGCATAGAAAATGTGTGGCGTAACAGATGTTAAGTGGAAAATAAAGATTATGAAATCTAGTAAGTACCATTAAATAAAGTTACAAGAATTAGCTGGTGACTAGTTCAAATTATAGCTTTTATTATTACCCAAAAGCATTTAAATTTCAGGAGGAGGCTCAGATCTGAGCATCCCGAGTAGAGACTTTAGCTATAGACCTTCCACTTGAACAGAACACCTATATGACTGCAATATCTAATGTACAGGAGTCCTAGACATTAATATAACGCAAACAAAAGGTATAAAAAAAACCTTGGGCATGCTTACATTTCACAGGTAAATTTAAATAACTTTCCCTGTGTGTTCAAAAGCATAATTAAACGCCATATACTTAAAGCAAATATTGTTACACATTGTCTAGTGCTTAATATTTAGAGCTTCTGAATTGTTTTTTTCTTTGAGTATATATAACAACTTAAATTTTAAGGAAACATTAAAAAGTAAATAGGAGTTGCCTGAAAATAATTCAGTCCAAGTTATTTTCTGACACTAATTAAATAAGTCTCCATGTTACGCTTAAGCAGTCTGGAACTTCAACACTCTATAAGATTGCAAGATTGCTTTTTTGCTTCACTTTTTGTATTTCCACCCCTCTCTGGGCATTCATTGATTTATATTTTGATTATATTCAAAGGAGAAACCCTTTTTCCTTTCAAATTAAAGTAGGCTGCTTTGTGGAAAAAAAAAATAATAAAAAAAAAAAGACTGCAATTCATAACTCTTACCTGACTTGCTAACTTTGAATTTGCTGTCTCAAATGGTAATGGTTATTAAAAATGAGAACATCATTACTGTAAACCCGAAATACATGGATTGGGCAGGTGAGCTGATTGGGTTGGAGCCTGAAAATGTTCTGTGAACACTTAGCTGGAAATAGCAACCAGCATCATCCAGCAACACTGTAGCATTCCTCAGATACAGTCGAGCCCCTGACCCATCACGCCTTATGGAAACCTTTTTGGCAAAGCAAGACTTTGAATTGGGACAACTCGGGAACATTTAGTCTCAAATTCTATTCCAAGGTGTCATAGAGATCATGGTATTAGCAGGATGTGTGAAGCAAAGTACTAGAGTATTACAAAAACAGTATCATCTTTTTTCACCCCCTTTCTTCCCCAAAAGTGGGGAAAAAAACAACAATAAATGCTCTAAGAAAGGCTTTGACTTGTTTCTTGGCCAGAAACATGAAGTATT
Source organism: Pterocles gutturalis (assembly GCF_000699245.1). Classification (NCBI taxonomy): domain Eukaryota; kingdom Metazoa; phylum Chordata; class Aves; order Pterocliformes; family Pteroclidae; genus Pterocles; species Pterocles gutturalis. Next base: position 124,159 of record NW_010122637.1, on the reverse strand, counting down.
AAAAGGTGCATGCGATAGTTATCTGGTGTAAAATTCAGTTCAATATCTAAATGATTTTTTCCTATCAGAGTTCAAATAAACGCCAGCAACCTTGAACCTTCAGTGGTCCATCACTGGTAATTCCTTGAATGGAGGTCAAAACTTTGCAGAAAAATAAAAAGTGTTTTACTATTCACGAGACATGGAAACTGTTTCCAGTCAACTACTGCGCTGCTTGTGTAGAAGAAAGGGTTTTAAAGAAGCAAAATCTCTTTATTTCTGTATGTATACATATATATATCACATCATTAACCTATAAAATAAGTCTCACGGGCCAATGCAGCTGGAAATATTAATTACACAGTTCAGCCAACTGTCCATTCACTTTCCCAGTGAATAAGTAGAAGCTACTTTGTGATTTGTACTGTACAGAGCCAGCAAACTTGAAGTCCATTCTGGTGTTAGAGATAGTGATGACTCTAGCAGTGTTCTCTGCAAAAAAAAAAAAAAAAAACCAAAAAACAAATGCCAAGGACCAACTGCTCAAGACAAATGCCAATTTTTAAGAATAACCAAATCAGGATCTGCTCAAGGATTTAACATTCCTCATGGAACCAAGGCCATCCCATGTCAACAGCTTGAGAATCAGACTCAAGAGAGCAGATGTACAAAACGAGAAGTTCATAGTGCAAGTATCTGGCTCCACACCCACTTGAACCACCTAAACTGCACAAATACATTTGACTGCCAGCCACCCAAATCCATTATGCCTTGAGCATGCAATTGTATTTTAGGCCACATAACACACATTCTCCCATCATGTCAGTTTGTGTTACTAATGTGGCCACACTATTAACATCAGCAGCCTGGGGATCCAGATCGGTCTGTAAATCTTACATGTTTTATCTTCTAGCAAGAAAACATGCAGCTGTTTCCCTCATGTGCACTAGGCAGGAAACAAAGATTACTAGACTGGCAGGGTCTAAAAGAAGATGGGTTCAACTTCCTAAATATGTAGGAGTTCTCTGTCAAAATCTTTACAGGTCAACAATGATGCCAAACAGTAGATAAAATTACAATAGGAGTAGCAGAAAAAGTTTGAGGAGCGAGTTCTAATGTGAAATTTGACAGAGAAATTAATGGGATCACACGGCATGCCTGCCTGAAGGCACTTGCATTCAGCTACTCACACCTCTTCCAGGTTTAATTTCCCTTTGTGCTGGTGTGAGATTGCTAGTTCCAGAACAATAGAAATAAATATAAGGTCATGAATAAAGAAATAGTCTCTTGAGAGACATTGAATAAACTCAAAGGAAGTAAGGTAAAGGAAAGACAAAGAAATGAAATAAAACCTGCAAGTATTGGGTAGCTAATAGGAACTAGGATGGAATTTTCTGGAACAGTTAGTTAATTTTTTTAAAAACAGCTATTTTATTAAAAACCTAAACCTACACAAATGGTCAATGACCAATAACTTTTTAACATGAAAAAAATATTGCAAACTACATTACAAGTAATTGACTGACTAACTAAAACATTTTCAAAGACAGCAAAAATCATTTGAAAAGTGAAACTTAAAAAAGAATATTTGCTCTTTGGTTTCGCTGAATTTTAAGACAAGCTGCAAGTATTTGACTTTTCTCTGCACCATGATAACAACTTTTTCCGTATCTCAAATACGTTTTGGTTTTTCCTCTTATCCATCTCTATTTGAAACCACAACTAGACTCAGCTACTGTCAACTGAATCCTTCTGAAAAAGACATGCTCTCATTTTAGTTCACATTTTCCTTGGACTTTTGGGGGGAGAAAGATTCCTTTCTTGATGCTAAACCTCAAGATGCAAACTAGAGCCAAAAAAAAGATCAGTCCTTTTTCTCATTTTCAGTTTTAAGCCCCATTGATTACTTTCAGATATTTTTGATTTTCAGGAAATTGGTATTTCATTACTTGGCCATTTCCAACACAAGGTCATTTCTTGTCAGATATTTTATCAAAACCAGAGTTTTTCAGTGTAAAAGTGAATTTATTTTGTGTTGAATCAATTTTAATTCAATGTTTATATCGATCATTATATTTTTAGAATCAGAGGTTATAACCGTTAAATTAAATAAATGCATGTTTCTTTGTTCAGACTACCAGTGTAACATAACAAATGAAAGGAGTAGACTATGTGACATCCTAAGCAGTTGTTTCCTAATTTAAAAATAGAGATAGAATGCCATCTACTTGTTAGTTTCCTATACTGCTGGCTGAGGAAAAAGAGCTAACACTATTGGATTACTCTAGCCTTTAAGTACATGCTTTGGCTAATCATCTGTGTCCAGACTTACACAAAAAAAAAAGAGCAGCCATCAAATTAGCATGCACCTGATATGTTCAATGCATCAATTACACAACACAGCAGAGCTCTCTCCCTTTCCAAGGTACTGACTCCCAAATGCCAAACTCCAGAAAACATTCCAGACTATGAAGTAAGACACACCCTCTGATGCTGGCTTGTTATTTAGAATCCACATTCTGCCAAGAATTTGCATTATTGAAGGTATGGAAGTAACCAGAACAAAGTACAGTGACAGTCTTTGTTCTGCACTGCTCACCAGTCTCTGGAGACGACTTTACAAGAACAACTTTGTCCCTGAAATTTCCAAATGGGTGTTATCAGCTGGACAGAACAGCAAAGAGTTGTGATTCAAGTACAAGGCAGACAAAAAACCAAATTTATTCCTGTTGCAACAGGGCTTTCTTCACAGAATCAAAAATCACATCTACCAGAAAAAATCTACAGAGAACACCTATTAACCCATAAGCACAGAGGATGATACACATTTACAATACTTGTGAGCTTTGCTTCCTAAAGCCTGTATTGGTTCTCTACCAACTCTCTTTGCACCTTATCATGCTCTTCATTTGCAATTTTTTTTTTCACTAACATAAAAAAATCGCTAACAGATTACGTTGTATTTCAACAGTCTGTTTCCTGCCATACCTAATATATTTGAAAAAAAAGGTGTTGGCTTCCCCATGGCTTCCCCCAGCAGAATAGCCATGGAAATGGCTAAAAGTCTTGTAAATAAGATCTGTTACTGTCTATTCAGTTAAGTTGTGATATCACTAGTTTTCCAACACTGCTCTCTCTCCCAGCATTAGTAGTTCTTTTACAAATATTTATTTGGAAAGTCTATAAAAAATTTAGAAACCTTAACCATACACAAGGGGCTAAACAAGCAAGTCTCCAGTGAAAATTTCCCTGCTTTAGAAAAATGGAGAGAGTGACTCTAAGCCTGAGAATAATGAATATTATTATCAGTCTTATTGTATTTGTTTTCAGGTTTTTCATCCTACAAGGGATGAAGGTTGCCACAGTCACTCTGAAGCCATACTTCAATATAAAATAAAGCTGTTTCACACATCTATTCATGGGGATCTGCAGACGGACTGTTTGAGAAAATGGGCAAATATCACACAGAATATGGTGAAATAAGTGGTTAGCAGTAATAGCTTTGTTCCTTAGATACTGCATAAAGGTATTCTGAGATTAAAGAAGTTTTTTTGGGATATCTGATGAAACACATCAAGTGTTTTTTCACCCCTTTTTGGTTTTTTTTTTTTTTTTGAATTTTTTTTTTCTTTTGATTGGATACAGGTCCAAAAGAGATAGAATATAAAAATAAAATATAAAATATCCATTTTTAGTTCTGGTCTACTTAACAGAAGCCACTCAATCTTTATTCTCTTAAAGTTATCATGGAATTGACCAGAATCACAATTAAGGTAATAATACATGGACACACAGTAACCATTCTAACTCCAGATATGAAAATACAGAACTCTAAAGGATGCTGGGCTTTGCTGCAACGTGTGCTCCCTCTCCTGCCCACTTTGAGTACCTTAAAACATTCTTCAGTTAATTTTTAGTGTATATAACTGAGAAAAATTTCATAATATATATGACAGCTCCCATTGTTTCTTTATGTTCTAGATGGCTCTGGCAACCTTTTCCAGAGCTCCTGGTCACACTGTGTGGCCTTACTCAAAACAAAATCTCCACGACCGGATTCCCAATGTTTACATTTACACTGACTGAAAAAGAAGTCGAGAAGCACACACAGGCACAACAAGAAAAAAAAAAATTCACTTTGATAAATTACAAAAAGGACATACAAATATGTTGTGCATGTTTTCCCAGGGTAGCACTATGAATTTCATAGATCTGCAGATTGTAGATAACCCATTCTATTTATTATTTATTATGCTTTCCACAATTTCGAACGGACACAACCTTTATATGCAAAGGAAGCAGACACTACTATGGGCCCAGCCTTAGAGAAAGGAGACATTATGCTGAAGCAGAGAGAGAAACACTTCCAAGCAGCTAAGCTAGTCTTAGTTGCTTACATAATACACTGAGAGTCTTTTTATGCCTCTGTCTAGTTCTTCTACTCCCACCTTCATCCTAACCACTGTCAAGAATGAAACCTCTTCCTGAAATATTGTGAGACCAACCTGCACAAATCAAATTCAAGAGCAATGATGGAAGCCTTCAAATAAATATATGAAGGTGATGAAGGATGAGAATTAACACTGCACGAGTTATTGCTGCATAACTCCCTACTGAGCTAAGTTAATAAAGTGGCAACCTGATTAAACCACATCTCTAGAGTTCTGTCTTTCTTCCAGCAATGGGAATACTTCTGAATCCATGAGACCTTCAAACCTCAAGGCAAAACCATTCCAGTCTCTCCCACTATGAAGTACAACCAAATCCTGACAGAAAGAAATGTCAAAGGCACTTCTGCTCTTATTGGGCCATAATATCAATAAGTTTCATTAATTCTTATGTAGAAAGTGTATGTGAGTGCATTAAAGCAAGTAATTCTCTGTGTATTTTGTGCATGCAAAATGGAAGCACCTTTAATTTCTGCAGTTCCACCCAAGTAGGTTGGGTCAGGTCAGTACAAGCAATTAATATAAATGAACAAGAAGTTCATAAAAGCAATTTAATTTGAATTAACAATTAATCTACTCCCAGACTTGGCTACAGTGAAGAAGCTGCTACTTTTATCTCTTAATATTTTTATTTATGTAACATCCACATTATACAAGATGGATGCATGCAGGCATATTTCTATAGAGACAATTTCAGAATCAACATCACAAGGAGTTTATAATGCAAATAAACATAAAAATATGTCAGGAAAGTTTTTTATATTGTTACCTTTTTCCAGATGAAGCCCTGAAGCCCTAAATTTGAACCAGTCCTTTTCTAGGTAATCTAACATGTATTTCACATATTAATATTGTGCGATATACAAATAATATATATTCCTATATATTATATTCCACCTATATGGTGTGTATGCAGATGATAGATTATTGCATATTATATTCTCTGTATATGCTATTTATGTGAATAATATATATAGAATGATGTATGTAATATTTATCTAAGTTCTTAACTACTTAGCCAATCTTCATGAGATACCCTTTTTGGAGCTGTATTATGGAAATGGAATGAATGACAAAAAGTAGTGGAAGTTCCAGAAATGTGAACTTGGTCATCTCCATTCAAACTGATGTGGGATAAGATGGCAGCCAGTACATTACCAAGTACTCATTCACTAATATCTACCATTTGTTATCTGCTCAGCTGTTACAACATAACACCAAACCCAGGAATGAAGATTTTAGACCTTGGTTACAATTGCTATGGCAACTGGTCTCTTAATAACTTTGCATTTGGCATATCTGTCTTATTTTGTCTGCAATTTTTGGAGAAGCAACCTGCTGGCATGTAACACCAAATGACAGAAATAAATGAACAGAGAAAGGTAGGGTGAATGAGACAAAATTGGAAACAGGAAAATTCCATGAAAGTTCGCTCAACATAAATAAAAACTCTTTTTTCTAGGCAACTTCAGTGAAGAACACAGTTTGGGTCAGACCATCCCTATGACTGGGAATGTACTCAAGAAGAGAGTGACAGGGGAAGGAAGCCAAGGGTTTAACTTTCCGGTACGTTTTGTTTCTTTTTAGGTTACTACAACAGAGACAGAGGCAATCAGTGAAATCAAGCAGGAAGGTCTGAAGCACAAACCAGTCCTCCATACCAATTTACAACAGCAGGTACCGCTCACATTGTATCTGCTTCAGAAAAAGTAGTAACAACACTCAGCAGTTATTACTGTACTTTACAATTCTGAAGTACTTTGCAAACGCTAATTAATTAGTCTCACAACTCCTCTTTCAGGCAGGTAATTAGCTTGATTTTATTAAAAAAAACCTGTAACATGGAGAGGTTAAGTAACTCACTGCAAAGTAGTGAAGGTGCTAGGATTTGGTCTTGGTTCACTGTTTCATGCTTAAGCAAATATTTCTCTGCTATCATCTCCATAAGGTCTCTCTTTGTGGTCACCTCTTTTTTTCACTAAGCTCTTCCTTTCTAGCTTGCAGATACCTAGCAGCTCAAAAATACACAAAAGACTACACCCAGCACTAAAAGTGACAGTTACTGAGATGAATGAAATTGGATCAGTTTGCAGATACCGGGCACAAAGGATTTTAGCCTTGGTTTAAGTCGTATCAGTGGAGTATTAATAAGCAGTGGATAAAGCCATAACCTGGAGCAATTAATACAAATATTAACTAATCTAGCACTACACCAGGGGATATGGACACCCATGGAAAACTGTTATGTTAAATTACAACTGGTCAGGCTAAGGTATCTTCCATAACAATTGAGATGAAAATCAGCTATTTTGTGATAAGATTCCATTTCATTAGAAAATTGCCAACCAGAACCTTTAGGCAAACCATTACAAATAGACATTATAATCTGAGTTGACTCAATGTTCCTGCATGTTGCTGTATAAACTTGAAAAGATTTTCTTTGATTTAGATAAGCACCATAAATCCCACATTTCTTTCCAAAGGATTTCAAGACTCAGTTATAGTTTAGACAAGATGTTCTCTTTTTGTTGAAGCCAGAAAAGACTTCACATACCCCTTATGTATTGCTTTTACATAGAAAATCCCATATTCTGTCTTTAGTGATCAAATTCAGACATAATTTTGGGGGGAAAAGACAGAACTCCTTGGAGATGAAATGCTGCAGTCTTCCCTTTCCAGCCCATAAAGCCACATTTAGCCTGAATCTTCTACATGACAGCAGTTATGTTTTGGTAGAAGACACGGAAACCCTCATCTCTCAACTGCTAGTTTCCTATACTGTGTTGAAAGATACACAGAGACTATTTTCACCCATGAGCTCAAGCAATTATCCTCCCTGAAAGAGGATCTAATTTGCACCATAATTTTGATTACCCCCAGTACACAGAGGGTCTAGATAGGTCACTTACTGGACTGATGTCACCTGACATAGCTAAACACAGACAACCCGTGCAATATAACAGTAAGTACAAACTGCACTTTAATTGGATGAATTCGTATTTATTTCAATACTGTGTGCTGCAGCTGTATGACTATAAGGCATTGACTGAGACAAGAAACACAGACGATTTATGTGGTCACTTTTTAATGTGGACTGAGGTGAGCCTTCATTACATATATAGCATTGTTGCGGTTCCCAAAGCTGTTCAAGCAAGTGGAACAGATGTCAGCCTTCAGGACCATACCCAATACCCACCAATATAATTTTGTTATTAAAAAAAACCAGGAAGTGTTGGGCAGGATGGGGTCAAAATTAAACTATTTTTCAAGTTTAATTTGTATGTATTTTCATGATTTGAAATCAGGAACCAAAATGTCCACTTAAAAGTCACCATTACAAATCAAGCCATGTTATTTCTTTACCCTCTTCCATGTCCCTTCGTGTAAAAACTATCCTACACCATTTACCTCCCACAAATGGAAAATTTATTTTTCCTCCTCACACATAGTCCTCCTGTTACCACTTCCAATCTTTTTAAGTGAGACGAGCTAAACCTTACCACAAGTCCCTTCGACAATATCTGTCAATCTGGACCTTCCATCTTCCTTGGAGAAGTTCTCTATACTCTGCAGAGACAAGCAAGTTACTTCTTCACCTTCCTCATTTGGGAACAGACAGATTCCGGGCTCTGGCACCCTGCTGCTGGATGACACTCTCTTCCTTTTATTTTTGTACCAAAAGACAGGACAGAATTCACTGTGGTACTGCAGTATGGTAAGAAGTGTTAGGAATTTCATTCAATAAATTGTCATGTTTCAGCAACACTTGTCTTCCTGAGGGCTTATAGAATTGCCCATTCCATTGGCATTTAAATGCCGTGTTACCCATCATAATGTCCTTTTTATCATCCCCCAAGTGCTTCCTTTTCTTCATCTCAGTGGTTCTTAGGCAAGTAAGGTTTATATATGACCCCTGCATTATGGTTTTAACTCTTCCCTCAAACAGAGCATTAACTTGCCTGATCAGAATGAAATTTTCTTTCCCCATTATCTTTTTGGATTGCAACAACTGTGTCTACACAATTTTATCTATGAATGCAACTCTCTCAAGGGCAAATTCCCTTTCCCAGACATACGTCTGCAGCCTTTATACAGTCTGAAATCACCTTGCCAAAGTTCAGGGCCAAAAACAACTATTGCCCTCCACATACTTCTGTATCTCTTTGAAAACTCTTTATCAGAAGACATGCATCCATTTACATAAATATGATAATACATCACTAGGCAATACAGCCAGGCACTGAGGCAACATGCAGCCCTTTGCCAGGAGCAAAATATGGATCTGGGAAAAGAGTTGTGCATTAGTCTCCAAATGCAGAGGACACATGGGCATATGGTTTTCAAAAGATCCTTCTTTTACAGAATGCAGTGACTAGATGAGCCAATTGGTGAATGTCTAAACTGAAAAGATTTGCCCAGTAAACATTATAAAATAAAAGAAACAATCAAAAAACCCTATGTAATAACCCTACAATCAAGCCAAAGATGGAAACAACTATCTGAAAGGAATGCAGAGTTTGAGGCAGTACCAAAGATAGAAAAGAGTTCTCTGCAACAATTTAATAAACCTAACATTATTCCTGCTATTTAATATCCTAACATCTTTTTGGGGAATATAAATTATTCAATGTTCAAATGCCTTGTAATTTGATTTAAATGATGAATGGAAAAAATACTTTAATTGTAAAATATATTTTGTATGCTTTACACAGAAACATCAACCAACTTACTGAAACAGGCTCTCGGGAGAATGGTATGGCTCAGAAGACTGCTAATGGGATGTGACGTCCTTCATCATTAAGATCATGAGCTGAATCCAGAACATGTTGGAAGCAACTGGAAATGCTTCTCAGTATGGCTAGAAACTCAAAACAGTTATTAGTTCCCTTCATCACACCCTCCCTCTTTTTTTTCAGGAACAACATAACTCCCGGTGCCAGAGCATGGAAAATTTTCAGCCCTTCTTGACGCTATTTTCAAGCCTGACCATACTAGTGGACTCCTTGCTTCACCCTTGGCCATGCTGCTAATCTCATACTGGTCTTCCATGTGCTCACCCCATTATGGCACACATACGTCATTCCTTGACCAAGAGGATGTCCCGCCAGCTTATCAAGTGATACCGAGTGGCATCAGTAACTGTGCCCAGCTGCCCAGACAGCATTAGTGATCACTGCCTCTTCAGGGTCTTTTTCCCCTTGCTTATAACCATATTCTCACAGTCCAACCAACCGTAGTTAATGACCTCCTTTCTCCCAGTCCCTCCGTAGGGGTATCTCAAGGGCAGGACGAGTGGCACGGGATCATTGCTCCACAGATTCTTCCACAAGCTGATCCAGAAGCTGCTCTCCTTTCCCCAAGGCAGTGCTTACGAGTAGCACAGCCCCCACCCCTCCCTCAGCAACACTCTCCTTTGAGCCTCCTCCAATTTCTTCTGACAAGCCCCTTCACTTTTTCCCCTCACATCTCCTCCTCCTGCACCTCCTCACCCACCTCCTGCCTCAGCACAGTGGCCGCCCTTCCCGCCACAGACAGGGCAGAGGCGCTGTGTAGGCTCCTCCCATTGGTTGAAGCCAGGCGGGAAGTGGGTGGGGTTCAGCCATTACAGAGCTGGCTGGAGCTGGCTGGGGTGGGCGGAGGCAGCTTCCTCCCCCACAGGGCCGCCGCCCGCTGCCCCAACAGGGCCCTGCTATTTTTGATAAAAATCAATACACTACTGTGGCATAGGAATGACAGGTGTGGATAACGGCATCACTTGCTTTAACTAGAAAGGACTAGAAAGTCTGCTTTTGGCTATAATCTTTAATTTCATGCACCACACGCATTCTTAATATTTTCTACAGAAAACTGCATCCAGAAAATTTTTGCTTTTGCTTTTTTCTAAAATACATACCTGCCTGATCACAAAGGCCTTTTAGAGTTTTTACTTAAAATATCTGAGGTATTTTACTGAAATACCCAAGGTATTTTAAGGTAATTTGTTAAAACTAAGTTTAATTAAAGCCACAGTCACTGAAAAGTGAGAGCCCCTTCTCGTGACAAAAGCCGAGAACAGGAAACAGGCAAGTCAAAATTATAATATTAAACTGTATTGCCATAAACATTGTTTACATGCAAACTGTTTTCCTAGAAGTAATGACTTTCAGGCTTGAGGATTATTGGTTTAGTGCATTGGACATCCAGCTGACAGCCAGGAGACTTCATGGCAACTCCTCACCTTGCCACCCATCTGAACTGTGCAACTTTGAGAAAATGAAGTTTACCTTTGCAACTTTGCCTGCTGCACGTAACTCTTCTGAAACAGAAATTCTCTACAACTGTCTGTGAAGCTCTCAGTACAACAACTGTTCAGTCTCTGTTGGATTTTTGATGTGACACTGTGATACAAATAATGGTGGTTGTTTTGGGGTTGTTGGGGTTTTTTTTACAGTAGCTGTGATTACTTTTTGATCTCTCTATTCCCTTTAAATCTCTACTCTGAAAATCTGTAAACATCATCATAAAAGAAAATCTCAATATAAAAAAGTGTGGATAAACTAATGTCCTTGATGAATGTGCTACATGCAAAAGGAGGAGCCCAGCAGGGGCTAATCTTTCATTAGATTAATCCATAAAGATGAAAAAATGTACTAGATCTGAGACACGTGGACCTGAGTCAATGAACCTAACAGAAGTTGTAATTTACCTAGAAAGCTTACCCCCTTTTGTGTCCTAGGCCATCACTGCAGTACTGATGGCATTGTCGGCTCCTAGCACTTAGCAGTCTACCTACCTGTGTTGTACACAACAATGGAAAAGTCTCAAAATTAAATATTCCTATTTATACAAATGAAGGAATTGCACACTGTATGGGACCTTACAAAGACATCTTTTAGTATCTTTAAAACTCTCTGGCTTCCTTATTATGATGCTCCTTAGAAATGCAGAAACAAATAACCATTCATGGGAAGACATACTGCTGGCCTAAGGCAAAGCAGTGATTAAATGACTGAAATCAAAGACTTTTAGTTAAAGAATGACTAAAACAGATGACAGAAAGAGACAGAATAGTTTAAAGCTAAGATTTTACAGAATTAGGAATATCATTGATGTAAAACATGCTGAGACAAGCTTAGTGGAGCTCCTCCAGCGTTTGCCACAGAGATCCACTGAGATCTTTTGTAGGTTTTGCAGCTTTCAAAATAGCAATGTCTAAGACCACCACAGGCTTGCAAAGTGAGTTAGACCATGCCATCTCTCAAACTCTGTATATGGGCACTAGCAAGGAGATATTTAAACATCCAGCAGCACTTCAAAAAGGCTGCACCAGCAATTTAGACAGATGCCATGAGTTCTTTCTGACGATAAACACAATCCATGTATTTGTTTACTAAAAAAGAAATACAAGCTCTTCTTCACAGAGAACAGATGTCTTCTGAACAGAGATTCAAAAAGACTTTGAACACTCCTTGTTAAGAGTAGGGTTGACATAAACTATTTCTATTAAACTCCACAGGTATCTAATAATGAATAGAAGAAACAGAGAAGAAGCAGCAGCACACTTTTCAGAGAAATACACTGAAAGTTTTGCAAATATCATTAAAGCAATTTCATGTGAAACTTCTATTAAATATTTTTAACATATTTCAGAAAAATTGTGTAATTTGGAATAAAAAAATGTATCCAAATTTACTATCACAATTCCTTTGATCAGTGGGCTAACAGTTTTTAACGGAAAGATAAGGCAACTTCTTTTTTCTTAATTACTGCACCACAAAATCATTCTGAAACATACTTTGACACTTCAATTTTCCAGCGAGGAGCACACATTTCAAAAATTACTACAATGGGGACAGCAGAACTTTTTTTCATCTAGATAACATACTCAGCATCTAAACAAATCTATTGTCTGTATTTCTGCAGATCTGTAAGTCTGTAAGTTTCTTGCAGTTTTCCTTTCTGTTAAAATTTTAAAGAAAGACCCAGACAATATACACCATAGGGACAGAACCTGTACAATTTCACTACTACACTATCACCAGGAGCTTTATTCTAAATTGGCAAATATAATTTCAGGCTCATTGTGGCTTTTCATTGTCACTTGTTTTCAACTTCAAAGGTTTGACTACAAAGAAAAACAAAAATGACCTCTAGAGTTTGGGCACTGGAAACCTTCTAGGAGCAATGTTAATTTATGTATATTGGGTAGAAGGAAGATATTGAGAAACTAGATGAAACTAGTTTCACTTATTGGAACAAGAGTAATTTGAATACACCAAGACTAAGCCATAGCAAATGTTTTAATGACTTGCAAAATGCTTAAAGAGAAAGATTAATTTAACTGCATAGATTTGTATAAGGCAGGAAGGCTGTGGGGTGGATGATGTTGGATCTTAGAGGATGAGTTGTAGAAAACTTTCTAATGAGTCAAACCTGACTCCCTTGTGCTACCTGCACCTGCAGCCTGAAAAAGAAGTATACATTTGGCTTTCTCCATTTAGCTAACTTGACTGTAGCAGTTTCCAAATGTTTAATACCACCTTTGTACAGATACAAATAAATACATAAGTCACAAAGAACTGAGGACTGAGAACCCTGAAATGTAATTAGCTACTCACGCTTTTTACCAGCAAATATTAAACTACATGACAAACAGAAATAAAGGAGAAAACAGAACCATGCAACATCATTACTCAATAAAAAAGATGTGGTTATAACCTCATTACTCACATTTTATAGTTGTGGATGCTGAAACACAGAGAAGTGGCTGTGCAAGGTCACACTGGCAGAGTTTGGAAGAGAAATCAGACATCTCATTCCCTAGACTAGTGTTCTGCTCACTGTTCTATGAATTGCTTTTTCCTTTTTTTCCCTTTTTTTTTTTAAACATAGATAGAACACCACAGTAAACTTAAGGCCTTGTGTGACACACAGATAAGTACGGACTTAAGATAAGCTGCATCTCCTGAGCTTCATTTGCAACAATAGTTTGTTGATTTCAATAAACCATATGTCAAAATAATATAAATGTTAACAGAAATATCTAGAAATCTTTATGGTAACGTTCTGGTCTCTCTGAAGAGATAAAATTTCCATTGTGAATAAATTTCACTCAAAATATTGGATTTCAACTTCTGTATCTTATAAATTGTCTCATCTGAAAGTGAACTGCTGCCAACAAAAATCCTTCCATTCACTCCAGGGAAGTTTGGATCCACTTCTAAATGAGGGAGCATGGAAAAGGCATGATAACACATCGTTTTAGCTAGGTCTTCATGAGGACTCATTTGTTAATGATTCTTTTCTTTTTCACTATGGCTCTGGAACAGCAGTTGATGTCACTGACGAAAGAAAGGCAAAAGTAGAAGAAAAAGAATGTGTTTCTATAGAAAAAAAGTTTCAGGGCTTTTTTTCTCTCTTTAGAGCTTACTCATAATTCTTATTTTTCTGCAAGTAATGCCAGACTACTTTAGACTGAAATGCTACCAATTTGTCTGATCAAAGTTGGTGTCATGGTTTAACTCCAGCCTGGCATCACAGTCCCATACAGCCGCTTGCTCACACCCCACTCCCCCGGTGGGATGAAGGAGAGAATCGGAAGGGTAAAAGTGGGAAAACTCGTGGGCTGAGATAAAGTTAGTTTAATACTGAAAGCAAAAGCTTTCCACACAAGCAAAGAAAAACAAGGAATTCATTCGCACCCTCCCCATCCTGCTCACTGGTGGAGTGAGGTGAGGTGCAGAAAGGGCCTTAACTTCTAAGCACTGCTTAGCAATAACGAAAACTTCCTTGTTTTATCAACACTGCATTCAGCACAAATCCAAAACACAGCCCCATACTAGCTAGTGTGAAGAAAACTAACTCTATGCCAGACAAAACCAGCACAGTTGGTTACATGATGTCCCTTTCAAAGCTCTAGGATTTATATGGCATGAAATGTATATGGCTGGAACTGTTTACCTTTTCACTGTTTTACAAATGTCTGTGCCATTGTGCCTGAATTCAGTGTTAATCAAAGAGGCATGAACCTAAGCCATGCCTGGGTTTGCACAGATTCAGGCTGTGCTCCAAAGCCATGTACATCTCCTATGGCTCATGACTGATCTGAGGGACAGCAGGAAAGAAAACTGTTCAACTTTATCTTAATCCAGACATGAGACAAACTTGGCAAGTAAAATGACTAAAAGACAATAAACTGTGCTCAAATTATATATATATGTATCTTAAAAAAACAAACACAATGACTTTCTGGGTCTTCTCTTAGAGTAATGCAACTAGAACTGACTCCAATGAAGTCCATGACATGTAATCAGATTTTTTTTTGTTCTCAGAAACCTGTCAGGTCTTTAATTCTCTCCAGTTCAGTATTATACTGAAAACAAGGTATAGATTTGGCAGTGAAACTAATTCCTATTCCTAAAACTGTAAAGAGCTAGTCCTCATATGCAGCATTTTCAATGAGAATAAGGCCAAGAATCAGCCCAATGAAAATGTCAGAGGCAGTGAATGCTGAACTTAATATCTTATAAAACTCAGAAAATCCATAAGCTATATGAATAAATAAAATTTTGTTCCTATTATAAATCAGATTATGAACCTGACATTAGGCCAGTGGGGAAATCATGTCAGTTCCTACAGCAGCAGAATATCACCATAATAAACCAAAGTCTCAGATTTGGCATAGCCAGGAGATGCTTATAATGAGAAATATGTAAGAATCCATTCACTAGGGCTGTGGGAACCACAGTCCAGACCACAAGCTTTTCTGTAGGGCAAAATATACCACAGTATGGCAATTATTTTATTGCAGAAAGATAGTAAGCTTGTACCATCAAAAACGTCATCTGTCCTCACAGGTGTTATTCTGACTTAGTCAGCAATTCCAGAGAAAAGAGGGTCAATTAAGCAGGGTTTGATGAGATGGCAAATGTTGAGAGTCCCACTTAGTGATATAAGTTGTGGGACTGACAAACTAAAGGCAATGTCTGCGGAAAAAACAAACCAGGGCTGAGTTCCAGTCAGAGGTTACGAGGAGAAAGAGTTGCTTTCAGAGTGAAGAACTGCAAAACATCTAAAGGAACATAGCAAATCTGAGCTGATTTTCTCAAACTGCCAAAACAAATAGATTATTCTCACAATAAAATTTGTAAGAAACAGGGCATTTCCAATGAATCACATCCAGTTTGGAATTACTTCCCAAGTTATTCTGACCTGGCTTAAATTTATTTAACCTTTTCTCATTCTGCAAACCCTGTTCTTTGTCCTTGGCTACATTTCTGCACATATATGTGTGTTGTCTGTAGATGGGACCAGAGAGGCAATGGGCAGCTTTGGTTATCCCTGACAGGTTTCTCACATAGGTTCATTTTTGGGACAACCTATCCTTCCTTCTAAATTTTCCCATCTTCAAATAAATACTGATCTACCTGCAAGAGACCTTCCCAACAAAAGGAAACGTTAGAAACATAGCAGGAAGGTTTCGAAAATCCACAAATCAGCATGGAAACCTGCAAGCTAGCACAGCAGTGTATATAAATATTTGTGTTTAACATGTTTTGCCACTCAGCCATCATTTAATAAAGCTATGCCTAAAAAGGTTTTCAGCCCACAAAAGTTAGTATTTCTAAACCTTTAATTATCTTTGCTGAACTTGTTCTGCATTTATATTTTTGGCTGCTGATAACATGACTAGAAATGAGTGCAGCTTCTAGCATGTGGTCATGAGATTAATTTTTAAACAGCTGAATACCTGATCTTTTACATCCCACAGGTGTTAATGCAGCTCAGAATGGTATTAGTACTTTCTGCTGCCAAATGACACTGCAAACCTTGTACTTCTTTCAAAATAAATCGGATTTCTAATTTTGCTGCCCTTGCTCACCTTTGGCAATATCTTATCCTGCAAAATAGATCAACTCAAAGCCAGGTGCTTTGATTAAGGTCCTTTCCAACATAAGTGTCACAGAATCTGAAACTTTCTTACACCACGTCCTTATTATTTCTTTGTCCTTGCAGCACCTGAGGTTGTTCAGTGAGTGGAAGAACACAGCACCATAAACTGAGAAGGGAATGTCAGCTCTCAGTCCAAATATCTTGGATTTGTTTCTTTGCTTGCATATACTGGGAATACAGCATTATATTTCAGTTTTATTGGCAGCTGTTTTATTTTGTATTTACAATGACCTAGATTGCCAGTTTACAATCTGCCTGCAAAGCAGTTGAAACATCTCTGTACTCTCCCAGAAGACGACTTTGGGAATCATCTGGGAGGGACAAAGAGTACAGCACCATTAGCACATGCCTCTTCTAATCCTTCCAGTTCCTACACAAGTAGGGTACAAAATATTATTAAAATGTGCCTAAACTTAGGCTTCAAAAAAAGTGAAGTAGTCCAGGAAATAATGCTCATGCGGGCATATGACATGGAGCTTTGACTTATTTTGAGAAATATAACACACCCAGTGCCAACAGCTGTTAGGAATTTAACAGCAATTTATTTACTTTCCTCCCATGATTTTGCAAGTACGGCATAGCTGCAAAGACGGATACATGTTTATTTTTTTAAAGATGTTAGAAAGGGACCTCCAGTTTGAAAAAGTCAATGGAATTATATCAAACATTGAAGTTCGTAGCCTTTTTTTCACTTTTCTATGCTGATGTTTTTCAAATCTGAAAGACAATTTGGGCAGATTCTCTGCTTGCTCCAGAACAGTTTTTTTAAAAAAAAAAATAAAACCCTGCTACCCAAATCTTTCTCTCTCTAGTGCTCATTTACAAAAGAAACTAAACAAAACTATTGTGTAACACCCTATACTACAGAATATCATGGCCACCATCTCTGGCTCTGAACCAGGAATGCAGAGTAATGTCTTACATAAGCATTATTTTCATTAACAGATTGATAAAGACAATGTCAAGTCCAAGAGCAACCCTGACAATAAAATTGCAGCATCATCCTATTATTAGCACCACAATCAGTCAAATGCTGAAAGATTTTTAAAGGAATTTTGGGATCAGTATTGTGTCGGCAAAATACTAATGATGGCAATTCATGGTCACTTCTATCACATAATTTAGGATTTTTGTTTCAAGGTAAAGTATTGACTCTCATTTCTTCACCCTTGTCTCATATTGTCATCCACCCAAGCCTCAAAGTTATTAAAAAGAAGTTTCCCTTCAAGTTCCCGATCAAGAAAAAGTTTCCCTTTTCCTGTTGTCCAAGTCTCTCTGTATGAATTAAATTCAGGTTTGTACAGAAAGTGCGAATGTACTATGGACACTATTCTAATCCTTTTTGAAGAGTATTTTAAGGGCAAAGGAAACAGCCCTGCTGAAACAATATTGTCTTATTTGACACAGTCATTCAGACATGGAGTGAATGAAGGAAGACCAAGGAAGATCACGAGGATACACAGAAGTTATATTTTATGCATACATAGATCAACCTAATATATCAAGCTATGTACACACATATGCATTTCACCCAAAGGCTGCATATTTTGAAGAAAGCATTGTGTTTCATTTTTAAATATGGTGACTGACTTTACTATATGTATCATGTTATGAAATCTGGTCTGCAGGAAAAGCTAAAATATTTCCTTCCTATAAAATTATTAAAATATTTCAGTGATGCATTTCTGTGATACAAATGATGTTTTGTCTTCTGATATGAAGGAAAAATTCTCTGACGGACAAGACGTTATGGAGATGTGCAAGTCTGTATGATGGGCTGTCCACCTCCTTTCCATGTAACTCCACCTCTGAACTGGTGTTTGGGATGAAGTTCTCATAATCTCTGTCCACCGAACTAACAAGATACTCAATTTTCACAGGACATGAGCCTTGTTTGTTTAATTGATGACCTTCTCTAAAAGGTAAATGTGTACTGCTCTTGGTGGTTCATAGTGAGGAAGTCCAACACCTACTACAGAGTTTCCACTGAAGTTGGTTAGTTCCGTACAGGAACAGAACAAGCATCTGTGGGATCGGTCTGATGCTCCAGATCAGATACCACATTTGTGCAAGGGATAAATAGGTTTATCAAAAAACATCTTCCTCTTGTAGAAAGAAAAGTACTGATAAAAAAAATATGCTGCATGTACAAACAAGTAACCCTGCAAAAGAAACACTTTCTGATTTTTTTTTAATTCAAATTATTAACAATTTACACAATTTACTAACAACTTACACTAGGAGAATATATACACGCAAGGACTTGGAATATTTTTTTCCATTAACAATTTATAATTTACACTTCATTATATCATAATTATGCATGGTTACAAGTAGAATTTATAGAAATAAAAAGAGCAATATACAATAATTCACTAAGACAGAAGCTACATATGAAACTAATGGCCTCTGCTTTCTCTTTTCTCTGCTCTTCCTTTCCCCATTAAAAAAAAAAAAAAAAAAAAAAAAAGCACCTTAAAACTCATCAGGCAGCCTGGGCTCAAGCCTAACTTTGCTCAAGAAATGAAGAGCATCTAAGTGATCCAGGAGAAAGTATGCATCAAATGAGGTTGAATCACCAAATCATGAAATCAGGAGATTATCTAAACCCCTCATTCCTGCATCTTCCACTGTACTTGCATCCTCCCTGATAGAAATTTATCTTACCTGCTCTTCAACACTTCCAGAAACAGGTATTTCACAAAATTTCTCTGCATCGTAAAATGATGGAAATGAGATGCAGAAAAGACCTAAATGAAGCCAGAAACACACACTGTGAGGCAGATATCAAATGGGAGTGCAACAGGGAAGAACCATCAGAGCAGGTGTGAGTGGAACCACTCCAGAAGACCTCCTTCAGCTTTGACCTGCAGTAAAAGCCAGGCAAAACTGTCCTTCAGCACATCTTCCTTCCCTCTGTCCTCTCCACTTCTGAATAAAATGAATGCTTCCTCTGTATCAGTATTGGGTTCTCCAGACAATGTTATTGAGTGGCTAAAAGGATGTATAAAAACAAGGGCAAGGCAAGGTTAATACTACTGCAGAGGAGAAAAGATGTGTGAGGGGAAAAAGTCACATTTCTAACAATATATATTGTCTTCTCCATTACACAGAAAATCCTTAAAGAATGACCACTTCTGCTTTAACACCTCGTAGGGATGGTCACACTGAGACTTAGTGACTGCACAGTGCAGAAACCAATCCCCAGATGTGCTATTTGGGGACCTGATGGAAATGAACATATATTGGAAGCTGTAAAGACAGAAAGACAAGCTCCGTACAACATAACCTGTATTCAAACTAAAAGCAAGAGATAATACCTCCTATGTTCTTTGTTTGTAAATCACCACAGTGCTTGCAGTGTCACAGTAGTTCTGCAGCTTGCAAAAATGGTTAAGGTTAAAATTAATCAAAATTAAATTTTTAAAAATTATATAATGGTACAGAATAAATAGCAAATAAACACACACACAAAAATATAAATTAGTACTTTTCATTATCCCAGTCTGTAGCTGGAGCACGTCTCTGTTGACACAGTGAAGGTAACAAGCCATATTGCTCTTCCTGGAGAACAATATTAATGTAATCTAGAAGTGAAGCATATGAAAAGAGAATCAGTCAAGACAGTCTTTCTTTGATGATTCTCTTCTTTACATTTGGGCACTGAAATTTATTCTTTTAACATCACGTAGTTCCCACACCTCAGAACTCAGTTTTCCACGTAGCTGTAGGTCCAGTTCACTGCAGCTAGAATTCACTTTTCCTGCCAGGCTGACTAAATATATATTCTGAAAACTGAATTTGGGACATTTCTATTTGCATCATATAAATCTGTCTGGTTTGATTCACAAGGGTCATAAAAACCAGGCTCAGCACAGGGTATATCCTGGCTCCCATCCATCCAAGTTTTTCATAAGTATTCATACGCACAAACTCCCAATCACCTCATAACTACATCAACAACTGACAAGCCTTAGATGTTCACTCTGACTGGCTCCTCCAGCAGTCACGATTCAGGCAGAAGCATACCCAGTTTCTTTCTGCTACACCTGAACCATGGTGTTCAGGTAGCTAATAATTGCTTCTTTTGTGGATAATTTGCCTGATTGCTCTCATTTCCAAAGGCAGGAAAAAAAATTATTTCCTAGTAGATCAAGTCTGTACCCAAGAGGGGGAGACAACAGCTCCCATGACTATTTAATGACTTCACCTAATGACTGGCACAGTCACTAGTGAAAACTCCAGAACGTAACCATTCCCAGTGATTGTTCTAATATTATGCTGGTAATTCAGGCTTATTTTTGCTGTATTTCTCTGTGGCACAAAACAAAGACAAGACTAATAGTTCACTTGGTCTCATCTCTCCCTCCAAGAGTGGCCTACCGCTTTCTGGAGGGAGTTGATCCTGTAGACAGAGGAGCTCAGCAAAACTAACACACAGCCATGAGACTGCTCAATCTCCTGATGAAAGAGGGGATTTGAACGCCTGCAAGAAGGTAAGAAATGAGTTCCTGTCTCCTACATGCTCCTGGATGACTATTTTGTCTACCAAGCTCTTCCTAAGGAAGCCACTGCAGCCCTACCTAACTAAATTTTTGTTTTGGAAGCCTGTCGTAGACTTGTCTGGGAAATCCGATCAGATCAAGGCATGTTTGTGGATGTGTGCACATCCAGTCTGTGAGCCCTGGTGCAACTGCATGATCTTAGTTTCTATTTTTTCTGCACCATCAAGACCAAGGGCCTTGGCATGCCCAGAAACCAAATTTTCAACACTCAGGGGACTCCATGGGTGAAATCTGAAGCATGTAAGAATTTCAGGCATGAACAAATTAGGTAATTTGTCACAGGTCAGGGGGAGGAATGTAATTATCTTCAGTTTAAGCACCCCAGGAGACAGTTGGAATTTATGTATCTATGTCCTCTTAGGTATACAACCATAAAAAATACAACCTCAACTTCTATGAAGACCAAAAGGAGTCAGCCTCTGGGTCTAAATAATCATCTATAGATTTTGATGACAGAACTGTCAGCATTAGGCAAATTACCTTTTAAAATCTACCTTTTTACATTGGTTCTATTAGATTTTGCACTTCCCATTAGATGTTGAACCTTTGGGAGATTTGTTCTAAATATTTGTAATCTTAGGTCTCCATTTTTCAATAGCAATATTGCATAAGAATGATAAAAATATAGATTCTGCAATTTCATGTTTAATGAAAAGTCTAAAGTGGAAGAGCTATGTTATATGATCTATGGATTTAAATAAAATCAAAATACAGTACAGTTTGGAGATTTCAGAGTCAAAGTTTCTAGTGGCCACCTACCTCTGCAAATGCTTATCTGTGAAAATCTGTGACCCTAGCCTTTTACCTTTGACACTGAGAGTAACCATGTTCAGGCACAGCTTCACAAAACTAACATTGGAGAAAAAAGGGGTGAAACAGCCACTACCAGATCATTTCTACACAAAAATGACTCTTGCTGCGCACAGAGTACTCAATTACTAATCCAACAACACTGTGCAAACACAGCTTTGTGATATGCATATGCTATGCAAATGTTGGTCTTTTCAAATTCAAATACATGCACCTGCAAAGTTTTTTTTTTAGAGGTCGGCTGAAAATTTTGCTTGTCTTGCCTAGGGAGCTCAGACTTTTCAATACACATCACATATTTCTGGAAATATTCACCATACTATCTTGCCCTTGTTTTCTAAATCACTCCTTTAAATTAAACTAGCAAGATTACAAAGCAAAATATCATTAACAGATAACAGAATGTCCCAAAAGGAAATTAATACAAATTACAAACAAGGAAGAGAAATAAGAAAATCTTTTTAGTGCTGTATTTTCTCTTGTCATATACTATCTTTTATCATGGCACTACACATTAAAGATAAACAAACACAGGAAAGATTAAAGACCTGCTGTGGTATTCCCTGTTTCAAACACTTCAAAACATGGAATTCATCCAGTAAATGATTAAAAGTTGCATCTTCTACTGGAACTGCATCTAGCTTTCAGAGTGCACATGCAGTTTACAAATATTTCTGTGTATGTACTGTGCATGGAAAATCTCTTTGGCAAGCACTTGGTTACTGGGAACTGGTATGTGCTAAGGCCAGGGTGACTGCAGGGGACCAACT
The DNA here is from genome assembly GCF_000699245.1 of Pterocles gutturalis. Lineage (NCBI taxonomy): Eukaryota > Metazoa > Chordata > Aves > Pterocliformes > Pteroclidae > Pterocles > Pterocles gutturalis. The sequence goes on along the minus strand of NW_010122637.1, from coordinate 101,656 downwards.
GTAAGAGAAGTTTCACCATTTGCATATTGTAATGCAAGGACATCTGAAGCGAATTTTGTTTCCAAGAGTACGTGCTGCTTCTTGAAAATGTCCTTGAAAATCTCACAATCTAAGTGAACAGAATGGCTACTCAAAAATAAGATGACTCTGGAGGAAATATAATTTCTATCCTGAGGCGATAAAGTTTACTCAATAACTTCCACTTTGTCTAACCTCTAAACTACTTTGGAAGTGCTAGAAAGATTCTTTTCAGCAACAGGAAGAAAATGGGAATTTAACTAGAGAACTCATAAATAAAATCTGTGGAAAAAAAAATTGAATCTTTGCCTTTTTAAAACTAATAAGGATGAAATCTCTAATTAGGAAGGAACAATTCATGCAAGGAAATCTCAAGCTTGTTCATGTTTCATGTATCCAGTTTTCATCACAGAAGTGAATATTTGAAAGGGTCCCCTGCTGTGTCTTTGATATTCTTGCCAGGGCAGGTATTACAACAGTCCAAAGCAAGGTGGCTAGACCAGAAGTGCTTCCAGCACCTAGAGCACAGAATTACTGGGTGTTAAACAGAAAACCCCTGTAAGAGTCACTGGCAGTGACTCAGAAGTCAGATGTTGAGTTTAGAACAAGAACAAGAAAGCCTTTGAAGAGAGAGAGAACATACAGAAAGGAGAACAGTAAGTACGGAACTTCAGGGTAAGGAGAGAGAAAAAGAACCACTTAAGAATAAAGAGATTTAAGAGTACTAGGGAAAAAAAAGTTTTGACCTAGTAAAAGGATAGCACACACAACACAAGGCTTGATTAAATATTGCAATAAAGGTAGTCACAACCATCCCACAAGCAACACTCAGACTAATAAATTGGGAAGACTGACAGTCTGATTATAACCTATGACCCTTCTGGTTGAGCATGTGAGCCCCACAAGCACATCTGGCCTCCTCAGTGTCTCTGTTCTAGTGACAGATGTCATCTCTATAGCAGTCAAGGGCGCAAAAATGAACATAAAGCACCGCATTACCAAACATACTGGAGGAAGGAACCAGAGGATGAAAGTATGGATACAAATCCAGAAGCCCTAAAAAGAGGCAAAGTTCCATAAAGGGAGAGGTAGCTCGGTAGGCTGTTACTCTACATGGCCTCAAGTTGACATCAGAGTATGGACATTCATAAATCATTGCCCTGCAGCTCATTTCTTGGGGGATCTGGGAGGTGAAATGTGGCTGCGTGACTTAGTCATTCTTACAGGCCCTGGGTTGGGACATGCTGTAAGAATTTGGATACATAAAAAAAGAAACAGTGTCAGGTAGAAGCAAAGACACATTCTCCTCATTTTTGCAAACTTCTTTCCAACATCATAATCAAGAATTTTTACCTTCCTGGACCAAACTTATCAAGTTTCGCCCTGAAAATGTTAACATGACATGGATGACTCAGGACAGGACTGTACATCATCCCTTCTAGGATCACCGTGAGAACTGCTATCATCTCGACTGCCTTGTGAGAGAAGTCCTCTCAAGACATCTGTCTGGAAAAAAGAGCAATAATACGACAATTTCCAACTCCAAACAACTCCTTAGAATATGTCCTTAACTCACCTAGGCAGAATGAATGATTCACAGGACTAAATCCCTTTTTTACAGATTTTCATCCTGTATTTTCATATGGATTGCCAGAGCAGAATGTTTGAGCATATACAGCTTGTTGCATAATCAAATATTTCCCTTTAAATTAAGCCAGTAGCAGGAAAACCTCCACTCATTTTGGACTTAACCAGTGGAGCACGTGCTCGGGACAACAGCATTTCATCCCTGCTTCTGCTGCAACTTCCAGAGCAGGCTTGAGAGCAATCTGAATGTAAAAACATAAGATTCTGTCTGCACTGACCTGGGTGTAGTGGAGTACCAGTCTGGATATTGTGTTATACTACTGTGGTATGAGTTGTGTAATAACCATAAAAGCACCTGAAAAACACTCCCTTAATACACAAGTTCTGAGCCCTCACATCAGCAGTTTTATTTTCAAAGTGCTGGTATGGTCAAACAACCCACCATATTGTCATCTTTCAGCTTCATTGTGGTTCGGGGAAATAATTCAAAACTTTCCAATGTCTGGTCTGTGGTGAAAATTTCTAACAGATAGGCAGAACGACTTTTACTACCAATATGAAGTGTTATACAGAAAATATGCATTTCCAAAGAAGAGTGAAATACAGGCAAATCTCGTGAAAAGTTTTGTCTCTCAAAATGCATTAAAAAACTCTTCTAAAGTTTTCTAAAGAAAATCTGTAACTCCAGAGATGGGTTTGAGGGAGAAAAAAAAAAAAAAAAAAAAAAAGTGGTAATGTCAAAAATCAACACAGAGACCAAAAGATGCAGTACCAAGGAAACATAATTTGATGGGAATTGCAGGTTTTTTGCTGCCATTGAGAAAGGAATTAGGGTGTGGGGGACTGCTTAACGCTCCATCATGTGGAACATAAGTCAATAAAATCTTAGCTATTCAGTAAAATGCCATTGTAAAGTCTCCTTGCTTGACTTTGCCACTGCTGCTCTGTATGTAAGGTTTGAATTACTTTACCGGGAACGTTTTCTGTTTACTTTCCTTATCTGAACAATTTATTACAATTGATGCAACACTGTGTTATGACATCAATACTAATAGTAACACATCAATAATAAGATGACTTTTTATGTTCCACAGCCATGCATGGAAATTTTCAGAATCTGCGTTACATATTATTACCATTATGTTTTCAGTAATACACAATCTTTCATAAATACTGGACAAAGTATGGTAAAGTAGATTATTCAATAACATCAGAACAGACAAAGTCAAAAACACCAAGTCTAATCTTAACAATATAGAATAAAATTGTTTTCTGAGTCATACAAGAAAAAAATTGATTGAATAAATTAAACTGACCCTGAATCAGTGCAAGATCTCCAAAGGGCATCTACCAGGAGTCTTTCAGATACCGAGCTGAATGACTCCACAAGAAGCTCATTTAAGGCTGCTAGCAGCAGATGAAGACAATTGTCAATTAAGACCAAAAATTGTATCCCTTTTCCTCCTGCTTCTCTGTCTACTGGAATCAGTATAAAAGACTGCCTATTTCCCACTTACACCTCAGGAAAAGTTTGCATAGCCAGCCAAGAGCCTTTCAGAGGTCCCACAGTGACAACTTGACCATGTGGTGCCAAGCTCAGCCCCAGACTGCAATTTCCATCAAGCCGCAAAATCATCATGGCTTTGTTGGCGACTCTGCCCACTCCTGGCCCCCAGAAGACCACTCACTGAAAACAATTATAGCTTCTGGGGTTGCTGCTGGAGAAGCAGTTTGTCCCTACACCACTAATCATTGCTGCGACACCTCCCATCTACCCAGGGAACCGTAGCCAGCAGGATGCTCTTCCCAACAAGCAGCATCGCAGATCCATCCTCCCCTACTTCCCCGCTTCCTGCTGCTGAAAGAGCCTGGACATGTCCCTTCAGTCACACAGCACAAAAATTAAATTTTTATTACAGTGATGAGGAGCCGAGTCATTTCTGATGTCACTTTCGGATGACTGTGCAGGGGACATGGCACCTCAGCTTCACTCTGTCCTCTTTTGATCACTCGCTCAAGCAAGGAAGGTGGGCAGTGATTTCCTTCCCCAGGTTTTTTTACTCTGTTGAATCACAGAAGCCCTGCCATTAGATTTCTGCATCTGAGATCAAACCCAGAACAGTGTCTAGGTGCTGCAAACTAACAAAAAGAATTCCCTGTCACATACAACATTTCTCCAGAGGGACTGCCCTAATATAACCTAATAAAATGTAGAAAACACTGAACTATTGCATCTATTTTCACCACAGAGGAACAGCTGGGGCGACATCAGTAGATAGATCTCCAGTACACCAGTGAATCCATGAATGATTCATTTGAAAGGGGACAGCTAGGCAAAGAGGAGCTAGAATACTGCAAGAGTTTTCCATTTCCAAAACTGAAAATGCCATTAAAAAAAATAATAGTCTTCAAATTCAAAAATTTTACAATTTTAATCATTTTACCAGTTACAAAGATAGCTGTGAATTTGAGTCTCAGAAATACCCCCACCTTCCTGAGTGTATAAGCATTTACACACACACACATTTCTGCGGCACTAACTAGGAGGAGCTTAACAGGAAACAGCCTTTGAAGAAGGTGAATGAAAGAGCCCGGGCTTCCTAAAACCCCCTACAGAGAGGACATCCCTCTTGCTTGTCCCTCTCATCATCCTCAGTGACCTTCTGTCACCAGCTTTAAGACAAAACACCCTGTCTGTAGCTCTCTGCCAGGATACGGATTCGGGCTGAGTTACAGCTCGGTAGTTTTCTGATGTGTTAGTGAATAAAGCTGCAACCCAGATAAAATAATTTTTCCTGTTACCTTGTCTTTTTTTTTGCCATAATTATTACAAAAATGTACTTGCACTCAATGGTTTTCTTAAAAACTAACAAGGCCAGCCTAAAATTGAACGTGGCCACTGCTGTCATTTAACAAATTGCAGTTTCTTTCTTTGTTTTTGAAGTCTAAAAAGGTTTGTGGTTGTTAGCCAGCATCATTTCACTTTTCCCATTCTATGAGAATGCTGTGTAGACAAAATTTTTTTGGACAAAATTGATGCATGCAATGGAAAGGACAGAAAATGCATCCAACACACTTTTCAATTGGTCCAAATAACAAAATTACAATATTGTGACTAACATCTCATTATTATAGGGGTGCTCAACATTTTTCACTTAATTAACAAGAATTTCTGTAGTACCTGCCACTGGGATTCTTACGACTCCATCTGTGACTTAACAAGCATCCTGAAGGACGGTGAGAATTGCTTACAAAGAAAACTACTCAATGCATCTTTTAGTATTTTTTAAGCAGTTTAACACATCAAAACAAGGAAAAGAAAATGGAACTACGAGAGATGTCCATCTCTCTGCGCAGCACCATGACTAAGCCTGTGAACCCATAGATGTTAGGGTTTTTGCAGGTAGTGTTAGCAGTCAGAATATTGTGCGTGTCTCTGTGCGAATTTTCAGTTACTAAATAAGTAACAGTGACACAACCTAGATAAGGTACCACAGTAAAATGAAAAAGACAAGTTGCTGCCAAGACTAACACAAAAGTTCCTGGCTAAAAGGTATCAGAAGTTCTCAAATGACATTGACTTCAGGGAAACATGACTAAAAACCAGCCAACAAACTGCCAGTCTCAATCACGACTGTCTTTGTTTCACTTGTGCTTAATGTCAAGAAGATATGAGACATTACCCACAGAGCTAGCCTGCTAGACTAAGTTCAACAAGGAAGGTAAGAAGCAAAGGCAGTCACAGCAGCTTGCAAAAGGACATTGAGGAAATTAAGCATTTGAGTATCAATTTTAAAAGAAATCTGGCATGCAGAGAAACAGAACAACATTTAATAAGTCATTACATATAGCACTTCCCCAATTTTTGGATGTTACTTCTATTTCTAAAATATACCAATTTTTAAGCTAAGAGAGTGATTTCAGTAGCTCAAATGTTATCAGTTTTAATTGTGAGTAAAGCACTTGAAAAAAAAAATAAAAGAACAACTTTTGAGGTGTACAGTTTATATACATTATATACAATATATTAAAAAAAAATGCTGTTAGAAGGGAACCAGATGATTCAGTAGTTAGGAAACTATCCTAGAATTTGGGTAATCTGTCCCCAGCAGATTCCTGTGCACTTGATGGCAAGTGAGGTTTTTGCATCTCTCAAGCCTCAGTATAAAATATATATTTCTTCCACGTTTCAGAAATTCTGTGACGATTAACATACCAGTGATTGTTGATAACTGAGATGATAAACAGAGTAGAAACTGTGTAAAGTTTCAGATTAATAAACAGCCACGTTTGAGCTTGCATGGACGCAATGACATAGCGTGAGGGAGGAAGAAGCTCCAGAATGAATGAAAAGTAATGGACAGCCACCAGATGGAAATTCAAAAATTCAAAATTCAGACATAATTGGAGGCCTAGATATGATTTGTGCACAGTATTTAGTAATATATAGGTTGTATGTATCATACAATATATGCAATTTTATTATAGACTGTGTCTGAATCAAGTCTTCAAAGGAGAACCACTCACTTCTGACCATAAAAATAACTAACCCTTAAACCCAGGTAGAACAAAATATGACAAAAAACTAGAATGACCAACATTTTTGCATGTCAAAACCAATAAATATCATTTATGTGCTCACACAGGAAAAAATGCAAGGTCACTTTCAGCAGATCCAATGAATACTGGCATACTGTATGTCGAGTTTTAACATAACATAAAGCCATCTGGTATGGAAACTCAAGCTTAGCAGAAGCATTTGGAAAACAGAGCCTTCATTTTTATTGTGCACTAAAATTAGATTTAAACTGTGCTCAAAAGCATAACTAAAACAGACTGTCCCTTCTAGCATTTGTGTTGCAGACATCAACGAGGCCCCTATTTGTTGATTCCGTGTTCAGACCTTTGTCTGCTTACTCTCCCTGTCAAAATATTAAACGGGAAACTTCTTCCTTTCTGATAAGTATAACTCTAAATAATAATCTAAATGCTCTTTTACACTTGTTAGATGTTAAAATTTTCTCAGGAAATTATACTATTTACCTCTAAAGTTTGCGCTTTATGAAAATTCGTTCAAGTAGAAATGCAAAGCAGTACTAGCTGACTGGTTTCTTTCTTTTAGCTACATTAATTCTTAGTCTTCAAACCAAAATAATTATATAAGAAAAAACACAGACAAAAATATAAGACATTTACTCCTCTTGATATTGCAAAAGCCACAGATCTGGGACAGTAATAACACCCTACCAGCAAAGTAGGAAGTTCATTCAAAACTTACTATTGTGCATCCATATTTTTGGAGCTTCAGTATGATTGGGTTTTTGTCTCTAGAGACTGGAAAGTGGTTAATTTAATTAAAAAAAAAAAGACCACAGTCCTACCTAAACCAGCTGCATATTTGGTCTTGCATACAACCCACAGTACTTTAAGAAGTGAAAGTAAGTCTTCCTCCATTATAAGAAGAATTTGGGAAGAAAAAAATGTTCTATGATGGTTTTCAGTCTCTGATCAGAGTAGTCTTAAAATCAGTATGGACAGTAATATGTTCTTTATCTGTATCTAAAGAAACATTCTCGAATTTGAATATGCCTTTTCCATAGCTCAGAAGTAACCTGCAAGAGACTCTGAAGTCTCTTAAAAGCTCTAGGTTTTTTTTGGTTGGTTGGTTGGTTTTTTCCAAAATCTACCCATATCCCATTCTAATCTTCTAGTGTTTGCAACGACAATTCCCCATCACCAACAACTTTCCCACCATTGCTGCTGCACCATGCTTAGATCACAGAGAGCTACAGCTACAAGGTGCTTAGAAACCTTGAACGCCTTGGGGTTACAGCACTTTCC